>NC_142030.1:57940200-58127700 GCF_982192425.1 Myodes glareolus
AATTGCCAACTTTCCATTTTCTGCTTTCTTTGTTCTATATTTATAGCAATTAAACCTGATGCTTATTTTCAGTGAGAAAGACCAGGCTGCGCTCTTGCTTCCGACTTTTTAAGTTCAGCACTTTAAAGTCTCTTGAGGGAAGACATGGCAGTTGAGGGAACACAGACAAGGCACCCTGGCAAGCAGAGGAAGTGCTGGTCCCCTTTTCTGAGCATTCAGTTATTGACCATCTTGGAAGTAGAGGAGGCTCAGATTCTGCATATCTGATTAAAGCTAACTGGATTGTAAATGCTCCATACCTGAGCTTTCCTTTCTGAAACACCCACAGTGGAACAAGCTGCTCCCTTCCTCCTAGGCTGAAGCCATAGCCATGACCAACGCCCACCTGAGTCATCAGATGCTCTGAGACCATCGTGAAGGATGTCAGAGACCTTCATCTCTGCAACTCCAATTGAAAATAGTTTTGAATAGTTTTTTTATTCACACAATGACAAGCAAGAAAGATGCCCGACCAGGGGACCATCCCCCCGGCAGAGCAGGGAGGCCTTTGACGGCACAGCGCCATTGCTGGCTATTTCTTCTTATCTCCCTCATCCTGCCTGAACCAATGCTGCCTTTACCGTCAATGGCACTGTCCCAGTTTGGTTTTCCTTTCCAAGGTCTGATTTCCCCAAATGTCACAGAGCTAACTTACAAAAGGGAAACAGTTTTAGAAACCTTTGTGATCGGTCTTCAGCACACCAAAGGCCTGAATTTCTATAGCACAAAGGCCAGGGCCAGCGAGAGGTTTCTGCTATCTTCAGCCCTGGTTCCCTGCAGAGCTGCCCAGATTCATCAGTCACAGACAACACACCCATGTCACCAAACACAGCCTCCAACTCACGTTGGCTCACCCATATTGCACTCTTGTAATTTGGGTAACTTTGACGTGAAGCGTCTCTTTCCTGGTGCCAGTGACATTGGGGGGAAGGGGTTAGTTTTTCTTTGGATAAACACAAAATCTGTGTTCCTTCATGTCTACCACATCTATGCATATATCCCTCTCTCAGACTGGGTTGAGCATGTGTAACTTCAGCGCCGGGAGGATGAACAGGAAGGCTACATGGGGACCAGCCTGGGCTATGTAGGGCGAACCTCCCTCAAAAACCATTGTCTTGCCTTGGAATCATCCCCAGCACTCCACAAATCAAAAGAAAGCAAAAACCTATAGTTGAGTGCATGAGCAAAAGTGTTTATGTGTATGTGTGAGTGTGAGAACATGAGTGTAAGGATGAGTGTGAAGGTGTAAGAATGTGTACGTGTGTTGGGCGGTGGTGGCACACGCCTTTAATCTCAGCACTCGGGAGGCAGAGGCCTGCAGATTTTTGTGAGTTCAAGGTCAGCCTGGTCTACAAGAGCTAGTTCCAGGACAGGCTCCAAAGCTACAGAGAAACCCTGTCTCGAAAAACCAAAAAAAAAAAAAAAAAAGAATGTGTATGTGTGAGTGTGTAAGCATGAGATGGTGTGTGTATTGTCAGAGTTTGTGAGTGTGTGTGGGCATGTATATGTGCAAGCAGCTGAGGGTATATGTTCATGAACATTTCCAAGTATATGGGTGTAAATGTGTGTCTGAGGATGAGTCTATGTGAGTGTGTAAATGTGAGTTTGTGTGTGAGTATTTGGGTGTTTTTAAGTGTATGAGGGTACAGAAGTATGTCTATGCAATTGTGTGTGAATGTGTGTGTATTAGTGGGAGAGAGTGTCTGCGTGTGGGTATGTGAAGGTGAGAGTGTTTGTGTAATCATGGGTATGAGGGAGATAATGTGTATGTGTAAATGTACATGTGGTTGACTCTGCATATGAGATTTCCCATGGAAATATGTGAACACGTGAGTGTAAGAGCATGTGCAAGAATGATTATGTCTGAGTTTGAGTATGTGTGAGGATCCATGTCTAAGTGCCTGAGAGTTTTCGAGTGTGCATGGAAGTGTATTTGAGTGTGAGAGAGTGTGAGTCAGAGTTAGTGACTACATGAGTGTGTGTACATGTGTGTATTTGACTTTATGAGCGTGTATATATGGTAGTGTGTATTGTGAGCTTGTATGTGTTTTGGTGTGTATACAAGTGTTTGTGAGCGATTTTGGGTGTGTGAATGTATCTGAATGTGTGTGTATAATTGTTGGAGACTGTGAGTGCAAGTTCAGTGGGTATGAGGTTGTGAATATGTGGGTTTGTGGAAGTGTGTGTTTGTGATGTGAGAGTGTGTGAGGCTGAAAGTGTGTGTGCAAGCATGTTTTTATATGTGTGAGTGGGTGTATGACTGTGTGCAAATGTTGTTATGCGATTGCATATGAATGTGGGTCAGTGTTGAACATATGTGTGAGTGCCAGTGTCTGGGATACCTTAAGACTGGGAGAGTAGTTTGATGTGTGGAAATGTGTGGGTTTTCTTTAACTGTGGATGTGTTTGAATGTGAAAATGTGAGTGTGTTTATGTGTGTGAGTCAGAGCTGAGTGAAAGTGTGTGTGTCTGGACTTGCATAAGTGTGCAAGTGTATGGATCTCTAAGTGTGTGAATGTAGGCAAGTGTCTGTGAGAGTGTGGGCATGTGAACGTCTGAACATGGATATGTGAGTGTGTATTAGTTTTGTGTGTGTGTGTCTGTGAATGTGTGTGTTTAACAGGGCGGATGTGAGCACATAGACCGGTGCTTTCGTGTGAGCCTGGGAGCATGAGTGTGAGTGTGAATGTGTACAAGTGTGTGAGAAACTGAAAGCATGTGAGTTTGAACATGTGAGTGTGTGAAACAGTGAGTGTGAGATTACGTGACTGTGGTAGCAGGTAAGTGGTTGCTTGTGATTGTGAGTCTGACAGTACATCTGATTTGGTATGGTGCACATGTGTGTTCAAGTGTCTGGTGAGTCTTAGTGTATGAATGTGAGTCAAAGTGAATGACGTGTCAGGGTATGGGATGTGTTTGAGTGTGTGTGCAAGTGCAGGAGTGTGAGAATATATATGGGGAAATGTATGTTGTGTTAGAGTTTATTGTATGTGTTCAAATGTGCCAGTATGTCTGTATAAAGGTGTCAATGTGGTTTTGAGTGTTTGTGAATGTGTGTGAGTGTGAATGTGTAAGAGTGTGTGTGCACAAACCTGATTGTGTTGTGTGCCTGTGATAGTGTAAATGTGTATATATGTGTTTACAAGTCTGCACATGTGTGGTAGTACATGAGCGTGTGTGTGTGCACATGAGTGTGGAGGCCCACGACTGACAGCAGGAACCTTTATTTATCATGCTCCACTCTACTTGGGTGAGAGGCAGGGTCTTCGCTGATCCTGGAGTTCACAGATGTGACCGACCCAGCTATGCAGCTTCCTTATTGTTTGTGCAGCTTATGCCCAGTTACAGGAGATTTTTGCAGCATCGCATTCCCTCTTCTCCCACACTTAGTTTTCTACACCTCAGAAAATTCTGCCACCGTCTCAGCAATCATTCAAGGCAGAAACTCCAGAGTCATAATTTTTTTCTTTCCTTTCCCCTCCAAAATCTAATAAGTAAGCAAGCCTCCTTGTCCCACTGCCAGAACGCATATGTTCTATCCCGACAGCTCCTCTTCTACCGCCGCCACCTCATCCCCTGATGTCACACAGCAGACCTGCCCTCCTTCCACGGCTGGCTTCCTGCAATCTGCTCTCCACACAGGAGTCAGGAAAATCTTTTTAAAGCACAGGCCACAGCAGCCCTCTGTTTGAATGTTTCTGTGGCTTCTAGCTTCCAAAAGGACAAATGTCTCATCGGTTTAATTATAGAAAGAGCCACATTGTTGTAATAAAGGCTTCAAGATACTAGAGTTTAAATAAGATAATTTATTTTTCTCTGCGTTAACAGCCCGCCTGGTGTTCTATTTTCATTTCTGTCGCTATGATGAAATACCCTGACAACAAGCAGTTTAGGGGGAGGGTTTCCTTGGCTTATAATTCCAAGTTATGGTTCATTGTTTTGGAGAAGTCAAGGCAAGGCAGGGATTCAAGCAGCTAGTCACATCACACCCATAGTCAAGCGCAGGCATCCTCTTGCTTACTTGCTGCTAGCTTTCACTAGCTGTTTGCATGTTTACTTTTATTTTATGTGTATGGTTGCTTCCCTGCATGTAGGTCTGTGTGACATGTGCATGCAGTGCCTACAGATGCCAGAAGAGGGCATCAGATCCTCTTGAATTGGCATGATAGACAGCGGTGAGCATCCCTGAGGGTGCTAATAATCAACGCCAAGACCTCTGCAAGAGCAGCGCATGCTCTTAACCACTGAACCATCTCTCCAGCCCAGTTCTCTTTACTCTTAGGCAGTTCGGGACCCAGCCCATGAAATCGTGCGGCCCACAACAGGTCGGGTTTGCCATCTAATCTAGACAGTCCTCAAGTGAGGCTCTCCTCTCAGACGTCTCTAAGTTGCGCATGCTGACATTTAAAATCAACCATCACACCTGGTAGGATAGTTCTGTAGAGTCATTTGGGACCGAAGTCCCTCCCATCTTGTCATCCAACTAGTACATTGTCTTTATTTGAATAGTTGTGATTCAAGGCAGGAAGAAGGAAGTTAGCCAAAATAATTGCCTGTTGACTGAGGTTTCCGTTCCACCAGCTCCCATATCCATTTAGTCCCAAATAAACACACAGAGGCCTACATTAATTATAAACTCAGGCTTCTTATTGACTCATTTAACTTATATTAGCCCATAATTCTTGTCTGTGTTAGCCATGTGGCTTGGTACCTTTTTCGGTGAGGCAGTCACATCTTCCTTCCCCTGTGTCTGGATGACAGCTGCAGACTGAATCTTTCCTCTTCCCAGAATTCTCCTGTTCTTATTGTCCTGCCTACACTTCCTGCCTGGCTACTGGTCAATCAGCATTTTATTAAAATACAAGTGACAGGGTACAGATCATTGTCTATTCATTGTGGGCTAAGAAAAAAATCAGGTTTGATCAAGGAAGACGCCCTGAAGAATCTACAATAGGAGCTGATGACTCAAATGATCCAACATTTCAGAGCACCTCTGTTGCAGTTTCCTCTGAGTTCTGCATCCAGAAGAGTATCAAGACTGCTGGCTGAGATAATCAAGCCTCACAGACTGTTCCATTCAGGACTTGACCATAATTCAAATTTTTCTCTAGGGCCCCATAAGATTATCAGCACCCCCAATGCGCAGGAAGTAGCCTAGGTAGAAAACTATGCCCACATTTCCAAAAAATGGATTATAGATGTTTACCTTTGTTTAGGATGCTGATTACAAGTTGTTACAGATAATGGTCAGGAGAAAAGTTAAACAAAGGAGATTCGATTCAGAGTTCTTGTTTTGAAAAAGGTGGGGGGAGTACTGTGGGACAATGGTCTGCACACTGTCACTTATATTTTAGTAAAATGTTGATTGGCTAGTAGCCAGGGAGGAAGTACAGGCAGGGCAACAAGAACAGGAGAATTCTGGGAAGAGGAAAGATTCAGTCTGCAGTCATCACCCAGATGCAGAAGACGCAAGATGAGAATGCCTTGCTGATAAAGGTACCAAGTCATGTGGCTAACACAGACAAGCATTATGGGCTAATATAGGATGTAATAATAGTTAATAAGAAGCCTGAGCTAATAGGCCAGCCAGTCTATGATTAATGTAGACCTCTGTGTATTTCTTTGAGACTGAACAGATGTGGGGCCGGATGGGAGAGAAACCTCTGTAAAAAAAAAAAAAAAAGAGGGAAATGGTGTGGGAGAATTGTCTGTATTCTGTCAATCATATTTTAATAAAACGCTGATTGGCCAGGCAGGCAGTATAGGCAGGAAAGCCAGACAGGAAGTAGAGGTGGAGCAAAGAGACTCTTTGCCTCTGCCAGTTCTGCCCAGACCACCGGAGAGGAAAGATGTAAGCTGCCCCGCTGGAAAAGGTACTGAGCCATGTGCCAACGTAGATAAGGATAATGGGGTAACATAAGTTATAAGAGCTAATAAGTAGCCTGACCTAATGGGCCAATCAGTTTATAACCTAATGTAGACTGCATGTGATTTTCTTTGGAACTTGCCGGCTGTGGGGTACCGGGCGGGACAGAAACTCCAACAAGCCGGCCTTCATGTTACAAACCTCTGTCAACAATTGCCCTTCAGTCAAGTGAGGGGCTATTATACACCTCCTTCCTGCTCACAATCCACTAGTAATAGCTTTTATCATGTGCTTCCCCCCACCGCAAGGAGCACTAGGAAATTCAGTATCTTATTGCTGATTCTTTTACCTAGGAAGGAAAGGAGAATTGATTTGGGGAGAATGGCCTGGAATCTGTCATCTTTATTGTGCCATCACAGCCCAATTACTCAGACCCTGGAATTCTCTGACGCCTCTTCTGTCTTTCTTCTTTCACTGATCCTGAGGCATGGTGGCTTCCTTTCTGCTCTTTACACACTCTGAAGCCATGCCTACTGTGAGTCTCTTACTTGCTCTCACCCTGAAAGGCTGCCCGGTGGTCCTTAGTAATCTTCATTTTTTTTCCCTTTCAGGTAACGGCTTGAAAATATCCCCTCCTCAGAGAGGTCTCCTCTGACCCCCTCCTAATGTCATCCTATTCCTTGGGACTCTAAGTCTTTATTGTAACCTCACTTGATTTTTTTTTATTGGCACTGGGTTTTTATGAAATAATTCATTCATTAGCTAGCTCCTCACTGTGGCCTGAGGTCTGTGCGGGAGGCTATATTTGTCTAATTTTTACTCACTGCTATACCCTGAGTGCCAAGAACATTGCACAGACATAGTGACTGCTCAGCAAATACTTGATAAGACAAGTTAAACAAAGGGATTCTAGCCAATATATCCCCATCTTGTCCTTGTACAATTTTCTTATAGATCAAAATATCAGACTTTGCCTTCACGCCCCTGGCTTCATTTGGCTCATTGTCCCAATCTCTAGATGTCTTTTTGGCTTTGGTTCTGGCTTGGTCCACTGCCTGAGGACTAACAGGGCCTTCCCATGTCTTTCACTAGTCGGCAGCTTTGTGCCAAGTCAAAAGGTGTGTGAGGTGCTATGCTTCTTTAATTGATGCTTCTTGTTTACAGCAACCTCCTCCCATATGAACTTTTATAACCCTTGCACCTGTGTACGCCACACAAAAGAAGTGCAAGGCGTTTAAGGAACAAAGGTTTGGGGATACTAGATGCTAACTCTAGGCTTACTCAGCAACTGAAATAATAATAAACTAAACTTAAAGACAATGTCACGCCCCCGTTTGTGGTCTTGATGGTCTCATCTGTGAAACAGAGACGACCACTCACTCTGCTTTCCTTGTAGATTGGTCATGAGGATCAGGTGACAATGAACATGAACATTCTGTGGAACAATCTTAAAATCCCAGTGGAATAGAAGGAAGAATCCAGGCAGAGCCAGGGAGAACTGGGGTGTGGGGGGGATACATAGCGCATCCACCGAAGCCTGTTTACAAAACGTGCATTGCCCATCGCTGTACACAATGAGCCTTGTGGCTCCCTCCCTTGGTTTTGATGCTGAGCGCAGACACCTCTTCGAAGAAGCTGTGAAAGGAAGGACAGAGGCCTTCCTAAGAAGAGGTATTTTTAAACACGGTTAGAATCAGTTTAACACAAGTATTTCATCCTGACACGGTCTCTCAAAAATGCCCGAGAGTGTGGAATTCACCACAAACAAACCCTTAAAATCCTCTTCACATATCTATCAAGGCCTACATACATAAATGATGTTTATGCATCAAAGATCCCTGTTTTTTCACCTCCAAAATCTCCTGATCTAGGCCTTATCCTTTTCTCTCCCACATTCTGCTGCTTCTGAGTCAAGTCAGACCAGACAGGGTCTGAGCTCTCCCTCCCCTGTTACTTCATTTACACACGATTAGTAGGCGCTGGACTAGCTGTTTATCTTTTCTATTTCCACCTCAATTTGTTGCCTTTTATATGAAAATAATTAAGTCTCAGAGATGACAGAGGAGAGAAGAGCAGACTCCAAGTTTTTTGTTTATTTATCTGTTTTGTTTTGTTTTGTTTTGTTTTTGTAGTGTCTCAGTGCCTCCCCTCTGTCATGATATTTTCCTGAGTTGTCCAACTCTGATGTTTTGAGTGAATAGCTTCTACTCTTTTGTGGTTCTCTGGAGATGGGAGATTTAGAAATGGTGGTTACTAGATGCTGGTTCATTACTAAATGTTGGTTAACACACACACACACACACACACACACACACACACACAGCTATAAATTCTCAGTTGGGGTGAGAAGACAAGGTTGGCTGCTGACATACTTCCTCAGGCATTGCCCTGCTATTATAGAGCCTCTTGTTTACAAGGGATTGGTAAGTAAAACTAAGACCCACTGTCTTGGTTAGGGTTACTGCTGCTGTGAAGAGACACCATGACCATGGCAACTCTTATAAAGGAAATGATGGAAGAGGGTCATTGGTCTATGTGTTACTCTCATTGGTTAATTAATAAAGAAAATTGCTTGGCCTGATAGGTCAGAAAATTAGGTGGGCGGAGTAGACAGAACAGAATACTGGGAGGAAGAAGGCAGTGAGGCAGACGCCATGTCTCTCCTCTTCAAAACAGACACAGGTTAGGTAAGCCACCACCTCATGGTGCTACACAGATTACTAAATATGGGTTAAAGCAAGAAGTGAGAATTAGCCAATAAGAGGCTGAAACTAATGGGCCAGGCAGTGTTTAAATGAATACAGTTTGTGTGTTGTTATTTCTGGGTGTAAAGCTAGCCATGCGGGAGCTAGGCGGGAATGCAGCCCGCCGCTCCTTCTACAAGGAAACATTTAACTGGGGCTGGCTTACAATTTCAGAGGTTGAGTCTGTTATCATCACAGCAGGAAGCACGGCCGCAGGCAGAAAGGTAGCTGAGAGTTCTACATCTTAATCTGTAGGTAACGGGAAGTGAACTCACTGGGAATGACTTGAGCATATATGAGACCTCAAAGCCTGCCCCCACAGTGACACACTTCCTCCAACAAGACCACACCTACTCCAACAATGTTATATCTCCTAATAGAGCCACTCCCTATGGTCAAGCATTCAGAATCCTGAGTCTATGGGGGTCGCACCTATTCAAACCACCACACCCATACCCTGTCCTCTTAGGTCACTGAGAAAGCACATTGTCTCTTGTCAAGTCCTTTTGAAAAGTTTTGCAAACTATCTAGCACGTAGCTAGGCGGAAAGCCTCAAAGTGTCTGCCATCGTTTGTAGCGGCTGAGATGACCTAGCTCATATGGGCAATCAACCTCTTTGAGAGTGATTCTTCCAGCCCTTCAAAGGTTAGGCTTCCAGGATATTATGAAATGACTTCACTTGGGTTGAATTAAGCTAATGTGTGAGATCTGTTGTGTGTTCCATACCATCACCGTATGAGATGGTTAATTTTAATTGTCAACGTGCCACAGTCCAGAGCTCAGGACTGGGAACAGGGGCTCAGTGAGGAATTGTCTAGCTCAGGTTGGCCTGTGAGCATGTTTCAAGGAACCTTCTTAATTGGGTTGACTGATGTGAAAAAATGCGCCATGAATGTTGATGGCGCCATTTCCTGGGCCAGGCCATAAACTAACTATATGAGAGTGAACCGTGGGGCTGTCAGAAAAGTGTGCATGCATTCTTTCTCTCTGCTCCTGACTGTAGATGGCCTGTGACTAGCTGGGTTAGATTCTCGCTGCCGTGGCTCCCCTGCTGTGATGGACCATCATCACCTGGAGTTGTGAGCTAAAATGAACATTTTCGCCTCCAAAAAACTTGCTCTTGGGGTGTTTTATCTTCATCACAACAACAGGAATGAAGCTAAAACAAAAATAAGATTACTTTTAGACTAGTGAGTTCATAACCAGAAAAGGTTTTGAATTCGTGTGTTGAACTCGGTGACAGAACACACTGATGTAGGAACATGGCACTGGGACTTCTCGCTGACTGTGGTGGATAGGACACTTGTCTTAGTTGGGTTTCTATTGCTGTGGGGAGACACCATGACCACAGCAACTCTTATAAAGGAAAACATTTAACTGAAGTGCTTGCTTGTAGTTTCAGAGGTTCCGTTCATTTTCACCATGGTGGGGAGCATGGTGCAGGCAGATATAGTGAGTGCAGGAATTAAGAGTCCTACATCTTGACTTGGAGGCAGCAAGAAGTCAACTGGCTGTCACACTGAGGGAAACTTGAACAAAAGAGACCTCAAAGCTCACCTCCACGGTGACACACTTCCTCCAACAAGGCCACACCCCCTAATAGTGCCACTTCCTTTGGGAGCCATTTTCTTTCAAACCTCTACAACACTCAAACTGAGCAGATCAAGAAAAGGCAAAGATGGCACAGAAGGCGTTCTGGAGTAAAGGGGCGCAGGACACTGCACTGCTTCCAAGCGCTGTAAGTGGCCCTCATGGTGCGGCATAGCAAGGAGCTGGAAGAGAAGAAAAATGAATGTAGAAAGTGGCACTAAGCTGTGAACGCAGAAAACCCAGATCACAGAGGCCCTGGTGTGCGTCCTGAGTCACTGGATCGCTGGGGTGTTTCAGATGGGCTGGAGACGTTCAGAAGGCTTGCAGACAGACAATGGCAAGTCAGACGTTAGTCTTTGCCAGAAAATTTACTGTCAACTGAACTACTGGCTATTTTAGTTCTCATTTTCGTGTATAGGAAATATTTTCACATCGTGTGTGTGTGTGTGTGTGTGTGTGTGTGTGTGTGTGTGTGTAGCCCTCACTGTCCTGGAACTTGCTCTGTAAACCAGGCTGGCCTCAAACTCACAGAGATCCAGCTGCCTCTGCCTCCCAAGAGCTGGGATTAAAGGTGTGCGTCACCACCACCCAGCACAATTTCCCATCTTGAATGTCATCACTAAGGGAAATGAAGATATGCCATGGCTATGTGTGAATGTGTGTGACATGCCCTCCTTGAGAATGTGTGTGGTACTCCAGTTTCTCACCAGCTTCCAGTAGGCCCAGTTACTCATCACTGCGTGTGTGTCCAGGGCCTGAGTCTACCATGCACGTGTTGTCCATTGCTGGCCCCCTGCTGTAATCTAGCTCTAAGGACCTGGCATCCTCCAGACTCTCACTGCTGGTCAAGTCTTCCTTTTGAAAAGAAGAGGTACACTTGGCAACTTCATCAAAATGCTAGTCTTCTTAAATGCAAAACATAAAGCATTCAATTTCATTTTGAACTTTCTTGAGAAGCTGGGGGAAATGTATTGCTTAAGAGCCTCGCAGTGAGAGATGCATTTACCACGAGGAAGAGCTGTTTGTCAGTTCTCAAAATCATTTCCCTCTGAAGTTGTACACAGAGCCCTCAAATGTCTGGAGAAGAGGCATCAGCCGAAGACTCCCGGGCCTGCTCTGAGTGCCTTGAGTTTGACTCATTATGAAAACCCACTTCATCTCTTAGTTATTTGAATCTGAAGAGTCACCATGGGAAAATGTCTGCTCTTCAGGCTCCACCGTTGAGATTGCCTTGAGCGCAGAATTCACTTCTCTTAATAAATGCCCTTTTCCCACAAGAATTTATTGGTATAGATTTGTTAAAAATTGCCCAGTGTGTTTGAATTTCTTTATCAAATGCTAGAATGGAAAGAAAATGTAATGTTATGGGAAGCTTTGGTTAGATTAGTTTGAGGTTTTGTTTACATGGAGGAAACAAATGAGTCTTTTTTTTAAATTTAGAAGTTACATCTATTTTAGAAGTCATATAAGTGAAAATATTTATACATGTATAATTTACAAATTAAATCATATGTGAATTCAATTATAATTTGCAAGTCACATACATGAGTTCAGCTATAATTTACAAGTTAAAACATACATGTGAGTTCAGTTAAAATTTTACCAGTTTAGTAGGAGTGAACTCACCAATGGGCAAATCCCTTCCCACTAAAGGGTCTCTCATAGCCATGTTAGAGAATGAAGCTTTGGTCTAAAGCTGAGACACATAGGAAGAATTCTGCCCAAGTGTATTCTCCACATGAGAAAAGGAAGCACAAAGGTGTAATTCATCTCTGAGAAAAAAAAAAAAGATAAAAGGATATGGAGTCAGAGACAGGAATATGGGGTACAGGATGACTCATTTTGACACTGGTGCGTAGCACAACAAACCTCACACTCTCGTGAACTCAGGATGTCTTTCCTGTGTGTTCTGAACAGATTACACAGGTGGGTAACTGTATTTGCCACTTGAGGTTGCTGTATCAAACATGTTACAGATTCTATCTCCTAAACTTAGTAAATTTATTTTTCACAGTTTTATAACCTAGAAAATCCAGGGCAAAGGTGTCAGTACATTCATTTCTGGTGAAGGATCTTTTTTCCTGCATTGTAAGTGGATGCTCTGTTGCTGTGCTCTCCTGTGACAGAGAGACATAGGCTTCCTCCTTTCTCCACCACCATGACTCAGTGACCTCCTGTCCAGGCTAGCTTTAATGGTCAACTTGACAGAGCCTAGAGTCCTCAGACAAGGGATCAGAGCGACTTGTGAGCACCTCTGTGGGAAACTGTCTTGATTACTGGTTGACGCAGAAGGGCCCAGCCCACTGGGAGCAGCACCATGGCTTTGTGGTCTTGGGCTGCATAAAAAGCTAGTGATGGGGAAACTCTGTCAACCAATCACATCTAATTAAGGTGTGGCAACCTGGAACCCCAGAAAAAAAACTGAGAGGACCCAGGTGCTCTCTCTCTCTCTCTCTCTCTCTCTCTCTCTTTCTCTGCACAGTGCTCACCGGACAGATAGGAAGTCAGACCTCCCACTCTTGTAGCGTGAGTTTTCCCCTTTAAACCATTAAAAAATAATTGTTATTCTTGAGCTGACCTGGTTATTTATGGTACCAACCTAATTCGCTACAAGCTAGCATGATCTTAACAGTGAGCCCAAAAGCAGTGGTTTCTGTAGTTTCTATCTCCAATTTCCTCTTCTGAGATCCTTCCCTGACTTCCCTCAGGGATGAACTGTGGTCTGGAAGTGTAAGCAAAATGACCCTGTTCCTTCCCTAAGTTGTTTTTGGTCTGAGAGCTTTATCACAACAGAAGGGGACTAGAACACCTCTCCAAGGTCTACATATCCAAAGACAATAACCATAGCATCCAAGATTAGTGTTTCAGCATATGAATAGAGGAGCAGGGTTGGGGCACAAACAGTCCATAGAAACAGAGAAACAAAGAATTCCTCTGTTCTGCAGGACTTGGGATGGCATAAGGCACCTTGCCCAACACCCAGCATTTGCCCTAAGCCGCCTAGAGTCTCTGGAAACAAAGTAGAAAACAAACACACAGGAGATAAGGCCTGGGGTAGGAGAAATGAAGACACCAGAGCAATCAAGAGACGGGATTAAAAGTCTCTTTGAACGAAGGTGATGATGCAATTAGATTTCTAAGTTAAGAATAAGCTGAGTGAAACAAGGAAGGTGTGTGGCTGCATGGAAGGCTTTGGTGGGATTTGTCACTGAGCTGCAGCAAAACTGTCCCTGGAGTCTTGGCTGTAGTTGTTCTTTCTGTCTGAGGAGTCTGGCAGCAGAAAGGAGCAGGCAGGCTGTTTTGCATGCTTTTATGACCACAGGAGAATATAGATGCAGAACGGACAACTGTTATGCATGTGATTTGTCTTTCCCATTTCTATTGGTACCCTTAACTGCTTTCGGACAAGTGTTTGTATTCCGCTGTGTTAGTTAGATTAGATATATCATCACTATAATGAAAATACTGGTAACTATGAACTTATAAAGAGAAAAGCTTTGTTAGGCTCATACGTTTGGAAGTTACAGCTAAAAAGATGGACAATTGGTCATCTTTCTTCAATGATAGGAACCCATGATTGTGCAAAAGTATCATGATCCAGCAAGCAAAGAAACGCTAAGCACCCACAATTCCCTTAAAGGAAACACCCCTAATGATTAAGAGACCTTTCCCAGAGGACACTGTCTTCCAAAGTTCCAGTGTCACACAGTAGTTCCCAAAGCATTTGATACTGGGATCTTTGGGTGACATTCCTGATCGTAGGTGGGTTTGCCACTTCCTCATCGCCGTGCTCAGAATGTGACTCAATATGGCTAGCTCACAGTCTAGGGTTGTCCTTTTGAGTAACGTTCTTCTCCTGTCTGGTTAAATACATTGACAACAGGTTTCTCTTGGACTGCTAATGACCATGCTCCTGTCTTGTATAGAAAGACTGCTTCCTGATAGAAAGCATGGGTGCAGAGGCAAATATACATGGGTGATAATGATACCCATCGTGAGATGCATACCCAGCTCCTACAGACCTTCCGTTCCTCAAGTCACTCCAGCATCTTTCTAATAAGTCACTTCCTGACATGGGATGTCCTTCTGTATATGTGTTGTTTTTATTGGTTGATGAATAAATCTGTTTTGGCCAATGGCTTAGCAGAGTAAAGCCAGGTTGGAAATCCAAGTAGAGATATAGAAAGAGAGGATGTGGAATCAAGGAGATGCCAGCCATTCACCGAGGAAACAAGACATGTGGAAAATGAGGAAATACCACGGCCATGTGGCAATACATAGACTAATAGATGTGTGTTAATGTAAGATGTGAGAGCTAGCTAGAAATACACCTGAGCCATTGGCCAAACAGTGTTGTAATTATCATAGTTTCTGTGTGATTATTCAGGCCTGGGCGGCCAGGAAATGAAAGTACAGTCTCTATTTACAAATGGTGCCCAAACATTTGGCAAGAATTTTCACACAAAGCCTAAGAAAGCTTTTATAACAGGGATTCTAGACAGATAAGAACAGAGTCAAGCACAACCATTTTTACTACAGTAGATTGTTTGTTGGCTGAGAGCAGAGGCGTGGCTCCTTTAAGCGAAACTTCCTGATTCAGCATTAGCAGGAAAAACCTCGCAGCTCTTTTAAGAGACTGTCACAGAACACTTAAATGGTGTTTATGAGCAGCCAGCAGTATGCTTCTTGGTGGCATCAACCTGGAAACTCCACAGAGTTGTAACAATAATTGTGGCTCCTACCAGTACCTCTGCCATGAAGTTAAACTCTCAAAACGCTAAGGAATAGGGTGGAGCCAGCTGCCAAGATGCAACTTTAATTCTAGCTATATTGCTTAGCAGACTAAAGACTCATGTGGTCAGAAAAGGATAGATACATACAGTAAAGACCTGCAAAGTTTAAAAATAAAATTTCCAGACAAAACAAAAAACAAAACCAAAAACCAAAAAACGCCTTCCCAAAGTCCAGTGACTTTGTTTTTCATTGGCCAGTTACTGCTGGGCGTGGGGCCTGCCCTTCAGTTTGGGTTGTATACCCAATGAGACTCCACTGGAGAAAATTAATTCTTCCCTTGAGAGTGGTTACCAGTTGGACTTAGCTTCCGGGTTAGAGATGGGTTCTTCTGCCCACTTCCATCTCAGCGCTGAGAACCCCACCTGGCTTAGACCTGTGCAGGCCCTGTGTATCGTCAGACCTGGTGGTCGCAAGGCCTTGTTTCCTTGGTGTCTGCCATCACCACTGGCTCTTACAATACTTAGTTTCCTAGACCCTGAGGGGAGGGAGTTGACGGGGACATCCCATTTACAACAGAATGTTCGGTAGGGCCCAGACATGACAAGCTCAGTAGAGGCCTGCCTGAGTTTCAGATTCCTGGTTCCAGGAAAGACCACAAACTGAGACCACCCAGTGCCCAGGCACCACCCATGAATGGACCATTCAAGGGGAAAGTCCCTAAAGTTCCAAAGGAAATGCTTAATGTTCTAGTCATTGTAGATAGGATCACCTGATGTTCCTTAGCCCAGCACACACACACTCTTTCACCAAGACACCCCTAGACAAATCTCAGTCAATCAGGAATCCTGAACCTTTGAAATCCCTCACCCCAACCTCTGCTACGATTGAAAAAAACAAACCCACCCCAACTGAGCTGGAGGCTTTCTGATCATGTCAATGCATTGAATACCCAGAGAGTCCAAGTTAGAACTTGAAGAAAGGCTCTTTGCTTTTACATCTTGAATTTGGTCTCTGTGGTGGTCTCTTGGTGGCCCCCATGATCTGGTCATAACATTCCAAAGTTTCTCATTCTCTGCATATTGTCCAGTCGTGGGTCTCTATTTGCCCCTATCGACGGCAGGAGGAAACTTCTCCGATGATGACTGAACAGGCGCTGACCTATGAGCATAGCAAAATGCCTGTGTTGTTTTAGTGCCGTTTCTTAAGCAGAAGAGTAGTCTTCGGTTTTCTCCTAGTTCCCTGGCCTTTCTAGTCTCAGGCTCTTGGTCACCTGAGCAGTGTCAGAATAGGTAAAGACTTTCTAAACAGAACACCAATAGCACAGCCACTAAGATCAACAATTTACAAATGGGACCTCATGAAACAGGGAAGCTTCTGCAAGGCAAAGAACACCGTCACTTGGACAAAGTGGCAGCCTACAGAATGGGAAAAGATTTCTATCAACTACACAGAGGATAGAGAGGTCATACCTAAACTATGTAAAGATCTAAAAAAAAAGTGAAGAACAAGAAAACAACCCAGTTAAGAATGAAGTGCAGATCTAAACAGAGTTCTAAAAAGATGAAGCATAAATGGCTGAGGAACACTTAAGGTTCAGCATCCGTAGTCATCAAAGAAGTGCAAATCAAAACTACTTTGAGATTTTACTTTATACCAGTAGAACAGCCAAGACCAATATGATAGATATCTCATGTCGGTGAGGATGCAGAGAAAGGGGTACACTCCTCCGTTACTGGTGGGAGTGAAAATTTATACAGCCACTACGGCAATCAGTGCAGCAGTTCCTCGGGAAGCTGGAAACAGAGCTCCCTCAAGATCCAGCTATACTACTCTTGGACATATACCCAAAAGATTCTACATCCCACTACAGAGACACACGCTGATCCATGTTCATGGCTGCATTATTCATAATAGCCAGGAACTGGAAACAGATGCCTGTCAATGGATGACTGTATTTTTAAAATGTGGAACATTTACACAGAATATTTACACAGAAAAGAATATTACTTGACCACTGAATTAAAGGAAGGAAGGACAGATAGAAGAAAGGAAGGAAAGAAAGAAGGAAGAAAAATCATGAAATTCTCAGGTAAATGGATGGAGCTAGGAAAAAAAATCACCCCAAGTGAGATAACTGTACCCCAAAACACAAATATGGTATTGCCTTAGTCAAAGTTCTATTGCTGTGAAGAGACACCGTGACCACAGCAACTCTTACAAAGGCAAACATTTAGTTGGGGATTGCTTACAGTTCCATTATCAGCCTAGCAGGAAGCATGGCAGCATGCAGGCAGACATGCTGCAGGAGAAGGAGGTGAGAATTCTACATCTGGAGCCAGAGGTAGCAGAAAGCAAAAGACATTAGACATGGTTTGGATCCTTGAAACCCCAGTGGGACACTTCCCCCAATAAGATCACGCCAGCCCAATAAGGCCACACCTCCCAATTCTTCCCAAGTACTGCCACTTCCTCCCTAATGACTAAGCATAAGGACATAAGGAACCTTTGGGGGCCATTCTTATTCAAATCAACACACACACACACACACACACACACACACACACACATAGTGGCATTTCGATTGTATTTTAATAAAATTTGCCTGAAGATCTGAGAGTTAAACAGCCCCACTTGGTCAGCCTTACAGACCAAGTAATGGTAACACACACCTTTAATCCCAGTAGCCAGACTAGTTTGCCATAGAAATCAGGCAGTGCATGCCTTTAATTCCAGCCCTAGAGAGGATTATAAAACAGAAAGAAACAGTTCTCTACCATGTTCTCATTCTGAGAGTCCTGAAGGCAAGAGAAGGAGAAGAAGTGATATATGTACAGTGTACATGTATAAAGTTTTCAAGTTTTTTAAAATGGAATTCTAAGGAGCATAGGTGAATTAGCTTTTGGCCGATCATTTTATGTATACCGGGAGCTATTCCTGTGGAGGTGGTAAGCTTCTCTGGGTGGTTTTTGAGTTTGGAATTTTCCATAATGTTTTAAGGTAGACTCTTCAGGGTACCGTGAGAGGAAAACTAAGCACTGTGATTAGACATCCTATGTGGGAGTCTGTCCCAGGAGGAGACAAATTCTCCCTCTTCCGGTAGCTACTGGGGACTTGTAGCTCTTCATCTAAGGACGCTCCAAGCACTGCCTTTAAAGAACCACCTCTTAAGCAGAGCCATGCACTCCTGCCTCTGTCCAGCACGCTGACTCCTGGAAAGTTAAGAAAGGCGGGCGTTCCGTGAATGCGTGCCGCTAGATGGCGTGTCAAGCTAACTTAACATCCCTTGGCTGGCCTTGCCATCTCCTCGCCTGCCATGTTGGGTGAGTCATCTGAGGCCACCTGAAAGGCATTCGGAAAATGCTTAAAACCAATTCAGCAGAGAATGGAACTTTCACATACATGATATGATAAGAATTGGGTTGTCTCTGCCAAGAGAAATGTCTCTGCCAGAAGAATCTGAAATCGGCCTACTTATTTCTTTGAATTAAAAGTGTATAGCTGGGCGGTGGTGGTGCATGCTTTTAATCCCAGCACCCGGGAAGCAGAGACAGTCCAGCCTGGTCTACAGAGTGAAAAGACAGGCTCCAAAGATACAGAAAAACCATGTCTCGAAAACCAAACCAAACCAAAAAAACAAAAACAAAATTATATAAAAACTTAGATTGAATTTTTAATCTAAAAAAAGTAAAGGAAAATAGATAATTCTGTTTCTCCTTTTTCTATCTCATACTATAGGTCTAGTCTTTTCCTGCTTCTTTAATGAAATCTACATCAATAATTTCTTTAGTAGCCCTCACATTAATGATCTGTTCACATTTAATTCCTAAAATAATCTTATGTCTGCTATTTAAACAGCCATACTCTTATAAAAATCCAATTTTGAACCACATGTAAAATCAAGGCTCCTTACTACCTGTTTAATCATATTAGAAATATACTACATACTTTATTATTTTCTCCCTAGCATGTCTTTACTTAGTTGCCTATTGGTCTTAAGCTTTCTAACTGTTGTGTATAGATAGATTTGGGGCAGCAGGGTTCGTTAAAAAGTAGGAAAGGGTTCTTTTTGACTAATACTAACATATCACGATATCACACCACACATGTTCACAACTAAAATGCAAAAAATCACACAAAACACAGGAAATCATGAAAAACAGTTAGCTAATTAGCAATCTCCATAATCAAATATTTGTAATCAAAGCTACAAATATTGTAGGTATTGCAATATGGGTTATATAAAATTTAGATGGATAATTACAAAGAAATAAAATGAAGCTGAACATACGAATAAGGGGTGACAGCATCAAATGACCACATAGACTTGTAAAAAGAGCTAAGAGGAACAGCCAGAACAGAAAAACCTATTACAATCATAGCTGGAATTGGCTGATGAGAAAATTAGTGAGTTGAAAGATAAACATGAAGAAATTGCCCAGAATAGAGAGCAGAAGACAAAGAAAGAGAAAACACAGAACTATATTAAGAAATACAGAGTAGAACAAGAAGATGTTAATGTTTAATTGGATTTGTCAAAAGAGAGTTTGAAGATGAAATATTTGATGTGTTAATAGCTTAAAGATTTCCATATTTGACGAAAAGCCAACCCACGGACTGAGAAAGCATGAGTCCCAGCTGGAATAAATAAGAAGAAACCAACAGTGACGTGTGCATTGAAGCCTAAGAACACTAGAGACAGAGGGGAAAGTTTAAAAGTGGCCAGAAGCAGGCTATACAAGAAGGGTCCCAGTGAGGGCCCATCATAGAAGAGCAGCAGAGAACAGGGGTCTCGAACCAGACTAAACACTCTTTGCAATGAACACCAGCATGTAAAGATGTACGGCTAAAGGGGTTTACTGCGTGACTCACTGTGTCACACTGCAACCTCCATGGCGAGATTTCCCATCTCCCCCTCCCCCTTTTCCCTTAAATTTTACTTTACTTGGGGTGGGGAGGGAGACGGGCAGAATGGGGAGGCATGTTGTGAAAGACACAATAAATAAATGGAAAGTTTTTTAAAAGGCAGCCAGAAGAATAAGGTAGGTGTGTGACAAAGGAGGAAGATGGTGGCTGGCCGCTCAGAAGTCACGGGGGAACCAGGAGGAAGTGGAAAAACTACTTCAGTCTGGTGAAGAAAAGCATTTTATGAGTGAGCTTCTCCTTCAGGGACAGCAAGGCTCTTTGATTGAGATCAACAAAGACCAACAGCATATCCTACCAAGGGACCAGCACAAAAGAAAACTTCCTTCAGGAAGGAAAACCATTCACAAAGAAATCTAAAATGCAGCCAGAAAAAAAATGTATAGAGAAGAAGAGGGTGATTCTAAACATACTTGAGAAATTAAAAAAATATACTTTAAAGGCTGGAAAAATGGAGTTAAAACATTAATCAAATAGCAGGAAGTCCAGAAGAGGTGTAAGAGTCTGTTTTAGAATCTAATTTTAAATTATGCCTACATGGAAATATTTTAACAGAATTTCTAGAAGAGAGTTAAGCCCGAATGTTTTAAGCAAAGGCAGGTTTTCTGGAATCCCTTGACAGGGACTGGCCCTCAAAGGGTTAATAGCTCCCCAAGGTCCTCACCACTGTTTATGGTCACTAAGGTTCTTAACTGCCTCCCCTTAATTAGGGTGCTGCCAAATTTCTCAAATCTCATCAGAAACTAAAATGTCCTCCCACCAATGGCTTCCCTCCTCCCTTCCCCAAATGTAAGTTCTATCAGGCAAATGCTGACTCCCTTCTTGAAAAGGAGTCAGATACCATCCTGGTCCAACTACCTCATCCTCCTTGCGTCCTGGAATGCTACAGCAGTGAGTGGCGACAGAATTTACCTGGCCCGTAGCTCACTGAAATCTGCTAGAGCCCACAGTTGATGCCTGTGTCCGCCTCTACAACACAGCACTGAGACCATTCTCTGGACAGTGTCCTGCAGTGTGAGGATGAGGATCAGGATGTCAGCAGTACCAAGCCCTTGGCTTCATGATTCCATTCCCACACATTGTCACTCTGTATGACTCTTTCACTTGGAGAGAACACTTACTGCAAGACCATAACAAACTGGAATTTAGTTGTGTAGTCAACTGAATATAGCACAAGTAGATGAAAATGCTTTATTTACTTTAAAACATTACAATCGAATGCACTTTGTATGTCTGACGTCGGGAAAAATCATGGGCAACAGTGACACAAGCATTTCTGTTCTGATGTCACAGACAAGGCACGGAAACAACTGGGCAGATGACCCTCGTGAAGCAGGCGTCTCCTCTTCATCCCACTGTTCAGAGGTCACATTCTTGGTTTTCGCAAGGAGATTCCTCATAGAGTCGTGTCTAACACCTTTGTTAATAAATGTGGCATGAGAGAAGCTATGGGCGTCTTTCTCAGTCATCTAGATAAAAGAAGTCGGACCACATCTAACCCTGTCCAGTCAGCCCCACCAAAACCTCTAACGAGGCTTCTACCTCAACTGCTACAACTTTCTCCTCGCCTTCTTTATCTCCCTCTAGACCCAGATCCTTAGCTCTACCTTTAAAAACCTCAAAATATAGCGAGGATGATGGCTCCTGCCCGCAGCCCTGGAATTCCGCACCTTGGATGAACCTGTAGCTTGGCTTAGAAACTCCTCTTTGAGAAGAATCCAGAGAGTTGCAGCGCGTTTATCAAAGCTTTTCCCCCATCACAGCTCGGTGTCTAGAATGAAATTCTCCAGCAGAAACACCTCCCTCTTGGGGCCGACTTCTAGGAACGGCATGTGGATAGATGAAGTGACAAACGCCTGTCTTCGTGGCGCCTCCTCACCACACACAGAGTCCAGGACTCTCCTCGCTACACATCTGTGCAAAGAATCATCTGGAGTCTGGGCCCAGGAGTACCGCAGGGATCGGCAAGAAACCTCAATCGTCAGAAGGTCATCGAGAGACTCTAAAAGCCTTTCTGCCATAGGCGAGTCCCTTGGGAGCTCCACATTCTGCAGGATGGGAGAACACCTACCCCGCCTCTCTCACAGGGCTTGCTGTGAAGAACAGATGAGAGAATGCTTGCAGAATTGGTCTGTAAACAGCAATGTATCACAGAGGTAATGTACATTAGAAACTGACCTTATCACCCCAACGATGCTAACCTGAGGCTGTTGCTTGAAGCAACTCAGCTTCTCCCTCTCAGCTCTGATGTTCCAGGGGCCTTTGAGCTTCAGTGATCACTCCACGGGAACTAGGAGGCAGGGTCCTGGCAGGGAAAACTAGGCACTATCTTGCTTCTAGGACCTTAAACTTCCCATGGATGATTTCTAAATTTACACATCACTTCTAAACTCCCACAAGATTCTGACAGCAATTAAACCTGATTTTTGGAAGTGCTAATGTTGTATATTTTATTCTTTTTCTCCACCCGCTTTTGGTCCTAACATGAAAGTTATGTTATTAGCAAGCCTGTTATTTTGCACCCTTTAAAAATGATTTACATTTGCCATTTTCCCTGATGGCTTTCTTTCTTTCTATTCACGATCTAAGTTTTATTCAGGATGGCATCAAGGGAATAAGAAAATTACCTGTAATTCCTGTTGTCTGATCTGAGGCTGTCACAACAGATCACTATTCTGGGAGTTGGAACATATCAAGCAGGCTCCGAGGGAGGGTTTCCATCTCTCCCCCTTGAAACGCTTCCTTTCAGCTGGACTGTGGAATGCCAATCTTCAGTGTCACAGCCAGACTGCTCGGTACCTCATTAGTGCCAACCCCAAGGGAGTCAGAGGGACCTCACATCAATATTTGAATAAAATAATCCCCAGCCCAAACGATATGAATGGTCAGCAGCCAGGGGTGCACCAGAGGTACGATTCAGTATAACACTACCCAAAGGTATCTACTACACAGCTTTCTGAAAGTACATATTTGGAGTACAAGCCTCTACTCCAGACCTGCCCATCCACTCTCCAAGGCACAGCCCAGCATTTTTTTTTTTTTTGACAGTGGCGGCCAAGTAATCCTTGTGTTTTGACTTGTTATTGTTTGAGCCTTTAAGACAGAGTATTGTGTAGCCCAGACTGGCCTTGAACCCACTAACTAGCCAAGAATGACCTTGAATTTCTAACCTCCTGCATCCACCTCTGAAATGTTGCGATTACAGGCATGTGGCATTACTCTTAGCTTGTACAGTGTTGGGTATTGAATCCAGGGTTTTGTGCATACTAAGCAAGGACTCCCAACCGAGTCACATTCCAAGCCCTGCAGGCAAGTAATTACCAAGTAGTCTTTAAAAGCTTTACTTTTTTTAATGTGTGTATTTTGCCTGCAGATGTCTGTGCACCACTGCGTGCAGTTCCTGGAGAGGCCAGAAGAGGGTATTGGATCCCCTAGAACTGGAGCTGGGAGGCACCATGGGCTGGGAAGTGAATGTGGACCCTCTAGAAGAGTAGCCAGTACTCTTAACCACAGAGCCACCCCTTCAGCCTCCTTTTTAATTTTTAAGAATGCATTTATTTGTATGTTGTAAGTATTTTGCCTACATGTCAGTGCACCATGTGAGTATAGTGCTCCTGGATGTTCTAAGAGATCACTGAGACCCCTGGAGTTGGGGCTACAGAAAATTATGAGCCACCATGACGGTGCTGGGAACCAAACTCAGGTCCTCTGCTAATTTAAGTAATTCTTATGGCCAGGAAAATTTGGGAAGCACAGACCCAATAGGAAAGGTCTGAAGACTGGAATCTAAAGATCGGATGGGTTTGTGACGTCGTTTAGGAGAATGAGAGTTTATCTGTCTATTTAAGGAGAGGTGGGGAGCGAGGAGCTACAACAGCACCGGTCACTTCGTTCCTCCTGAAGACGGCTTGAGCTCTAGCCAGATTTCAATAGGTAGTACCAGCCCCTGCTCACCCTGGTGTGCCCAGCCCGACACCAAGTGCAGAGTGGGGATCATAAGAAGCGAGGAGAGACACCCAGACTGTGTGAGACTTCTTGCCTTTGCACAAATCCTGCACCCCAAGCTATAGATACAAATGCTCAAAGGACCAGATGCTGAGCTCCCCCTGGGCTTGCTTGGGTGGAAGAACTGAATACCATCCTCAGTCTCCTAATGAGTCTCTACACAGCCTAGAGAAGAACTCTGAGCACCACAGGACACCTCCCGCCACCTGCTTCCACACTCCCTCCTCCAGCCTGTCCCTGACTCAGCCATGACTCAGAGACAAAGACAGGAGCTCCAGCCCCAGCCTGCAGGTGCCCTGCCACTCAGCCCTCTCCGCTTTCCTTTATCTTTTTACAGCTTAGTTTTACAGCCTGGCTTTGCCGTTCACTGAGCAGGTCCTAAAAAAATGGGATGGATGGACAAACACAACACTTAAATATCAAAATATTCCCATTTAAGTTTTAAAAAATTTAAATCTCTGGGTTTATTATAATTTATCCATAGCACTATTTCCTATCATATGCATAAAATATCTTTATCCTTTCTTGGGCATGTCTGAGCATCCTTATTAAATTGTAGGGACTCAAGTGGATGGAGATCACATCTTATACCAGACTTACCTTATGCCCTAGGAAAACAGGAAAGGAACTAATATGTATAGGCACTTCCTGTGCAGGACACACTATGTGGAGAAGAAACAAAAGGCCGTATAAAGAAAAGTCAAGGGCACCGAGGACAGCCAGCTTTGCCTTGTCCGCGCAGCATTATCTCCTATCCACATACCCAGAAATAACTGCTTTTCCCCTCTACTGAAGGTCTGGAAGCCCAAATGATTTATGCAGCCCTACAAAGAGCAATCTATTGCCCCCCCCCCTTTTCCCAGTTATTTCAAAATCCTGTTATCGTCTTTACATTGATTTTTTTTTTTTAAATTGCCGACCTATAGTATTGTTGCCTTGGAACCTTACATTTCCAATTTTAACAGTTTTTACTATTGCTCCCCTCAGCTCTCACCAAGCTCATACATGCCCCTGGCTTTCCAAAGCAATATATTTGGTCTCTGAAGCCTGTGCTATGGGGCTCTTTGGTGCTCAGAAACCTGACACAGTGCTCAGTATAGCAATAGCTACTGCAGCTAGCCAATATTCTTCAAAAGTGCCTGAGCAGGTGGAACTCAAAAGCTGGTGATTAGGAAATGATGTTTTTTTGTCATATTGATTTAGAGCCCAAACAGACAGACCGGATCTAGGCTTTCTGAGGCCAGGGACATTCGCAAGCCTAAAACTCAGCACCAGGGATATGGCTTTTGTCTTCCAGCCCTTGGAAGTGCCAGCGCTGGGCTGAAGTAGCTTCCTGTTCCACCTAGCTCAGGCCAAAGTAACCATGACATCCTTTGGCAGGCCAATACTCCTCCAGGCAATGATATTAGCTTATCCCTCCAACCCGCACCCATCGCATACATGGGACCTTTTTTTTTGGAAATGTCATGAGAAACAATGGATGCTAGAAGAACAGACTCTGGAATTCCCGTCAGGCGGCCCTGGAAAAGTCTTGAGGAAATTCTGACCAACCTTCTTCAGAGGCTATACATAGATCAGGAAGTAGAGAATAGACTACCGCTGGGTTGTGAGATGGCAAGTATCATCTTCCTCCAGTCATGTCACCCAATCACGTGACTCACCACAAACATGCAAACTGCAAAGTCTGTCAAAGAAAGTGAAGACTGTAGGACACCTGAGGTTGGGTGAGTAACTGATTCAGGGCCAAGCATTCTGACAAGAGAGAGGTTTCACCTTGACAATAAATGAACACATAGGAGTACCAAACTTCTTTTTTCAACTGGGAACCCCCAGTTTGGGCTTGGCTCAGCTAGGCAGTTCTTTTGTTGGTCATGACTAGATGCTCTTCTGTGTCTGCTGAGTTGATAAAACTACTGTCACACACAACGACGACAGTGGCCAGGCTCTTCTCTCACCACGTAGGATAGATGGTGCAGGTGCATTTGCTTGGGTCCGTGAGCGGCGAGAGAGGACAAACTCCATGCACAGGAACTTGGAAAGGGAAGCGTCTGTGGCTACTTTGGCAGTTTACACATATTACAAAGTCCAGAGCCTTCTCAGTTTGGGAGCTAGGCAAAACCAATTACTTTTTGCAAGGGTAGGAAGAGGAAATGCTTCTTGCTGAGAAAGTGGTGTCTTTCTTGCCAAAGCATCTACAGGGGCAGGCCAGTGAGGCCAAAAGATGTGGACACCACATCCCTGGTGCCCTGCAGTGGCAGGATCAGGATGGCAGAAATCATTTGTAAATGAAGTACAAATTCAATACAAAAACAAAAACAAAAAACTAGAGTGTGTTTGCGGGGAAAGCAGCCCACATTCAAAATATAATGAGCCTATTCATTATTTTCCTCTTAAGGCCTTTCCCATTTTTCAGCTTGCATCATTGCTTTCTCTTTTTCTCCTTCTCTTTCACATGTGTATTTTAAACATCTGTCAAAGGCACCCGATCACAAGCTATTCACACTGTAGAGCGGGGTGGAACACCCTCAGATGCACCAGCCCCTGGAAAGTTCTGGAGAGGAGAGAAGAGGAGAGGGAGAGAGACCTTAGGAGTTCAAGGCTTGGGTACCGCTGTGTACAACAGAAAGATGAAAAGCAGCTTACGTCTCTTGAATGGAAAAAGAAAGACCACTTAGACAGCGTTGCAAAAATGCTACCCTCTGTTTTTCCTGGCCACTTAAGAATTGTGAGTCAGAGCAGCAAATTGAAGCCATTTCTGTGATTGCCCAGGAGGTCACGGCCACTAAGCTCACCAAAGGCCTTCTGATTTTAGCATAACAAGACTCATTGACCAGTGACTGAAAGTGATGGGGATAAAAGGTACATTTTACTTTGAGGTTATCTCTCTTGTGAGCAGGTCTTCTAACGCTAGCAATAAAACGTTCTGCCTCTAAGCACAGAACAGCACTTGTAGAAAAACATACCGCAAGCATAGTAATGTCTAGAGGTCACGGGGCCAAAGCTACCTGTTTCAGAACTGGACATAGAGTCTTGATGCTGCTAAGGAAGGGCTGGGGGGGGGCAGGGCAAGAGAAACCATGTGGGTTATTATGTGGTATGATTTCACACATTATTGTTTTCTTGGTAAGTTTCTCAAACTAAATGGGCACTAGGATTTGTAATCAGCCCCCTTAAAGGAAACTCCTATCCCTTGCAAAAGCAGAGATCAGCAAATCTTCCAGGGTGGTTGTTGGTCAGAGAAGGTCCTAGGCTTGCGGGCTCTCAGATCTGTGCCTCGCCCCAGCAGTCTGCATCTGATTTCTAGGGATCCGGAGATGCGTCTTGAGACCATCAGACCACAAGGGACATTCTGGTTGGAAAGTCACTCTAGAGAAAAGCAGAAAGAGTCCCACATTAAACCCCAGACCCACAGAGCAGCAGACACAACTGATGGCTAACGGGGAGAGTTGAGAACCTGCACAAAGCCAGGCGCGCTTTGACTCACGACTTCATTAGACGTGTGATGATTATCCCAAAGCCCAGAAAATAAAGTCAGTATACATCGGATGGAACTCAGTTCCACGGCCAAAGGATAACTTTCCATTGTCTGAAGAGTAATGACAGTTGGAAGTCTATGATACTAAGTGTGGGTAGTGCGCCATTAACCTGAGTCACCCCAAAGTTTCCTCCTTGTTCACGGTACCTTGGTCATGGCATTTCTCTAGTTCAAGAACAACAAAAGACACTCAGTTGCGTGGGGGAAGTTAATAATAAAGCCAAACACCTTTTTCCTGTTATGGGGAAAAAAAAATACTCAGACCTGAGGCTGTAGCTCAGGGGTAGAGTGCTTGTCTAGCATGGGCAAGGCCCTGGGTTTGTGCTCTACCGAAAAGGAAAAAGTCAGGAAGGTAGGCAGGCAGCCCAGCTTAGAGCAGAGCAAACAAAATGCCGAGTGGGCAGGTTACCTGATGAAGAGAAATTCTCGGCATGGAGAGTGATATCCAAAGCACACTGTATGTGTGTGGGGGGGGAGGGGTTGGGAGATGGGGAACAGAAGTACTTTGGTACCCCTCCGCGGACATGTGACTGTTCCCCAATGTTTCTGAAGTGCACAGCTCACTTTCAGAGGTTGAAAGAAGTGCAGACTGCTCTTGCATTCAGAGAAGAAGCAGTCAAGTCTATATAAGTCCATTTACAGAAGAACTGAGCAGAGGCAAAGGCTTCTTTCATGCATGCAAGGTACTGGACCCGGCATACACTCAGTCATAATCAGGAGGAAGGAAGTCGTCCTTGGTTGGTGTCTCTGGGATGTGTGCTCTTTGAGAGAGAAGAATGGCCACATAACATGCATAGGATATTTTGCACGCAGACCACAAAAACCCAGGTAAAGGCCAGCGGAGACGATTTTGAAGGCCTTTCCTACAATAACCTACACATTATCTACTTTAATGTGTGTGTGTGTGTGTGTGTGTGTGTGTGTGTGTGTGTGTGTTTTGTTGCTGTTGTTGTCTCTTGAGGGTCACACCCTTACTTCCTCCACCTGACCCTGAAAAGAGTGAAGTAGATGATTTGGTGACCCTAACCCGGTATTTCCCGCCAGGGGATCTGCATCCCCACAACCCCCACCCAGCTCCGGAGGATTCAGGGTGCATCCTCACGGTTTTCTTGGCGGGCTCCTTTTTCCTCCTCTTTTCAGAGTTGCTGTGGAAGGGCAGGTCGCGGCCGCGGTAGGACGGGGCCCGGCTCAGCTCCAGCTCACTGTAGGGAGGCAGCGCGTCGTCATCGTCCGCAGCATCGTCCTCGTCTTCGCCCTCGCTGGCCCCGGCCTTGTAAGTGGCGGGAGGCGACCAGGCATAGTAGGAGGCGCTTCGCGGGCCGAGCTGCGCACCCAGCTTGGACGGCGTCTCCAGGCTGCCACCGCGGCTGGTGCTCTCGGATCGCCCCTGGCGCTCCAGCACGCTGCTCAGGTACGAATGGTCGTACTTGGGCGCGGTGCCCGGGGTCCGGCTCACGAGGCGCGGCAGCGGGGCATCCTCGGGTGGCCGGCGACGCGCGGGGCTGTAAGGCCAGCCGCGCTCCCCGTCTCCCGGAGGCTCGCGACTGCGCCCGCGCCCATAGTACTCGTCCAGCGAGCCGTCCTGGTAGAAGGGGCCATGGGCCCGCGACTCCGAGCGCTCGAAGCGGCTCCCGGTCCGAGCTTCGTGGCTGTTACCGTTGGCGCGTCGCGACCGCTGGCCGTACGAGTCTGCGAAGGCCGCCAGCTCGTCCATCGACACCGCCGGCACGCCCGTAGCAAAGTTTTTCCGTGACAGCATCTCGGATTTGGAGCGCGGCTGGCTGCAGGCAAATGATCACTGGTTACTGTATCTGCGAGTGAAACCTTGCAGGGCACCCCCCACGTTCCAGAGGCCCAACCTCTGCCCTCCACCCCGGAGGATGAGTCACCTTGGTACCTAGCATGCCGTATGTCCGGCAAGGACAACTCTAGCTCTTTCATGCGTTTGTATGACAGACCAGAATGGAGCTGTGTATCTGAAAATAGCTTGCAATCTGGGTAGTGCTGAAACAGATCACCTTCCGATCTTGATGAGACCCTTGGGTGACAGCTACACACTCTGCCCACCCAGCCACAGCAAACAGCAACTCTGGTCCCTGCAGACTGGAGTATCTGATGACATAGAGAGGACTGTCTCTCCCTCAGAGACAAGGACCAAGTTATCCACTAAGTCAGGAGACCAAAGAGACCTCTGTAATGGGTAAAAGAAAGGTGGGGGCCTACTGTCCTTCAAGGGCAGAGGATGGGTGAAGGTGCCAGTCAGGGAGGAAGGTGTCTCCCAAACTGTTAAATGTCGACTGGGCTTATCACCGTGGACAAATTGCTTAGCGTCTGGAACTTTCTGTGGTCTTGCCTTAAAGAAACGGACAATAACAGTAGCTGCCTTTTAGAAGTAAAAGGATTAATTACAAGGATGCTAATGTGATGTGACAAGTGACCAGGAGATGACAGGTGAGAGTCTTTTAAGGTTATAGGACAAAACATGAGGAAAGCAATGTCCGGGTTCACTAAGGGGCCTAAGACACACATTTCAAAAAGTCTTAAATGAGCACTTCTCACCCACGATGTCACAAGGGTGTAATATCTGAGAGAAAGAGCTATCCCACAGTCCATAGAAAGAGACGTGGTAGAAGAATCTAGAATAGACACATGGTGGCCCCTGCCCGCTGACAATCCTCACCTGTGCCTGAAGCTCTCTCGGTCCTCTTTGTTATACTCCAGGGCTGGCCCCCGATTGGTCCCACTGTTGCCTCCCATGACACCTGGCCAATAGTCAGGATTGCTCTCCAAGTCCCCAGACAGAGGGAACTGCTTGCTCCGCATCTGGTGGTAAGACTGGCGGAAGTTGTTGTCATCGTCGTGCAGGGAGCTGAGTTCTGAGACGGTGTTGTTATCTGCAGGGACAGAAGCAGGCATCACAGAGCTTTCTACATATTAGGAAAGGAATGCCGTCAAGGGCTGGGGTGGAATACCCTGGAAACTCCTGCCCGAGGGCCTTGGCCCTGGCCAGTGTGTGCTGCAGTCTGCAATGGTGGGACTCGTGTTCCTAGCTCAGCGGGACTTGGCTCCAGCTCAATCCCAGCTTGTTTACAGAGAGGGAGCCCATCCTACACGATGTTCTTGGAATAGGAAGACAATCGCCTTTGTTCCACCTAAGGCCGGCTTCCCAGAACTCAGGCTGCCTGCAGCTGGCCTCCTAGGACACCACCTTCGTTCCAATGTTTTTCTCCATCCTATATAATTTCTGTGATGAACTTGGACGATCCCAGCCATGTTGGGCCAAAAGAGACAAAGAGGAGGAAAAAAAAAAGACATCAATCATAGCATCTTCCTTACTGCTGGCCCAGTCCCAAGAAAGGGACTTTAGTACGGCCACCATTCTGCCCTCTTCCCACCATTCTGCTCCCCAAAGAGCACAGTGTTAAGGTCAAGAGTATGTATACACCTGGCTTCAGTACACTTACCTTTTTGACCATGCTCATGTAGGAACCTATAATATACCGCCCAAGTAGCCCCAGATCTATTTCTAAGGTCTCTTCCCCTTCCTACCAAAGTACTCCAGGTTTATGTGGTCACGGGCGGCCAGGCTAGAAGTTTTGGGATAAGGAGAACGAATTTTGCCTTTATATCTACTGGGCTGGAGTTTGAACTCTGGCTCCAGGCTAAAAAGTTACAAAGGTGCCTAATCACGGCTTTCTCATTTTCTAATTAGCTTTGTGCAGAGGCATTTAGGAACTAGGACCAGGCTGGAAAAAAAAATAGAAAAACAAAACAACAACAAAAAAAACCCAGAAAATTTGATTATTTCTAGAACTTAGAAATGTACTGAATTTCACTTTCCTTAAAAAACAAATCCAGTGAACCTATTTGTAACGTAACCGGATCTACTTGTTTTCTAAACCTTTCCATTGAGACTTCAAAAATATTATTAAAAACAATATTTACTAGTTTAAAGTCCTTGCTGCTGGGAGAAAGGCAAGCCAAGATTAGATGTGGGAATGCAGAAATGTATACCTCAGGTTCCCTTTGAAGCCCCAGTGATACTGGGAGGAGCAGAGGAACTTTGGACAACAGCAAGACCTCCAAGTCTTGTCTCCTAGTCTTGTCTTATCAAGAATACACAGAAATGGCAAGTTACTCATGCGATCATTTAATATTTGAATTATAATAAAAATTTAAACTTATCTACCTCTTAAAGAGATAGATGTCAATTGTGTGTGTGTGTGTGTGTGTGTGTGTGTATGTGTGTCTGGTGCTTGCCTATGTGTGTGTATCTGGAAGTCAGAGGACTTTTTGTGTTCACCTATTCTCACACTGAATCTGGAGCTAGGCTGGTAGCCAGCAATGATCTTCTTGTCTCTGCCTCCTTACAGAGCTGGGGTTACTGGAAACTACAACCATGTCCAGCTTTTGACACAGATGTCTGGATCTAAACTGAGGTCCTCATGCCCACACAGCAAGCCCTCTTACCCTCTGAGCTATCTCCAGCCCTTATGCCTATTTTAAAAGAAAACATCTCATAGACTATTGATTAAAATCTAGAACACCCCTCATAATTCCCATGAATTCCAATTTCCTAGAAAGCATACAAAAAAAATCCCTTTAAAATACACTTGATGAGGCCAATGCAAAACAATATTGTTGTCTCAGAACTTTCTCTAAATTTTAGGGAATATCTCTAAATTTTAGGGAATATCTGACATTTTCACGCCCTCAGACCGTCAATACTATCGCCACTTGACCGCTCACAATAACAAGCTATACAGGTTATCTGCCACACGGAAATTTCTGCCATGGCTAACACGAACATCGATCTACCCTTTGACAGACATCTAATAATGCCATTTTAGGACAGGGGCACACCAACATTTTCTGTAAACACCACGCAGGGAATTGTAGGCTTTATGAGCCATACTGGCTATAATCATTCAGTCTCACCATTCAACAAGAAGTTATAGAAGGTACATAAGTGAATTAGCTTGGCTGTGTTTCAATAAAACCTTTTAAAAACCAGAAGTAGAAAGGCCTGTGTCCAGGAGATGTTTACTGTCTCGTGCTGTACGTTCCAAGAATGTAAACATCAAGCAGTAGCTACCATAAGGGCCACATAAAGGAGAATCCCAGCGGCCGACATAATTATGAACCTGGACCTCAAACCCCCAATTCTTACAGAATCTGTGAAATCAAGGTACCTATTTTTTTTTTAATGAGATTTTCCAGACTGACCGTGCCGTGATCTGCTCTGGGGCTTTCTTGCTCTCCAAGATGTAACTGACCTCTAGAGTGAACTCTAGTCCTGGGTCATTACACACCACTGTTGCACTGCTAACCTGGAGGTGCTAGGTGATCTAGGTTCTAGTCTTGGCAGTGGTGATTTTCCCTTCCTGGATTATTTCTTCCTCTATGAAGGATGTGGAGTCAGTAATGACCTAAGGTCTCAACAATCAGTCACCATTGTCTCAACATGTATCATGGCTAGGAGGCCAATCTCCGCTTAGCTCAGAAGGTTTTGTATATAAGTCACAAGGTTTGGGAACCACCCAAGTTCTTCTAATTCCGTTACTACACTCCAAGCCCTCTGATACCTCATTTGAACACTGCACAGGCTGACACGGACCATCTCTAGATCCCTTTCAACTCTGAGATTCCATTACGTTGACACCACCCAGTTTTTGAAGACCATTTGGATCCAGGTAGTCAAGTCCAGAGACATCACACACACTCAAGCCCATTCTTCACTTTTAATCCTAGTTATTAACTTTTCCTCTAAGCCATGATATTGGTAGATTGCTTGCCCCAGCTTCTCCTTGATCTAAGATCTCTGTCTCTGTCTCCTTACAGAGATCCAAAACAAGGATGTTACAATGAGCTTGTCAAGTGCACTGACATCTGCATTCCTGACATTCCAATCTGGAGATGGTCTTTATATAGTGAGTTTGGTGGGAGGATGCAGCAATGGCTGCAACACAGACAGGATGAATTTAGAATTGTAAACTGGGTGGAATATGTTGTCCTTAATCTGAATAAGGTTCCTCTAGTCTGGGACTGTTTTCCCAACAGCTCCATCAAGTCTGTTGTTGATTCCAAGAAGAGGGTTCAAAGAAAGTGCCTAGTGACCTCACTGCCAGGCTTGCCAGCATCCTCTTGATAATTAGCCCATCCAAGTCAGACCTGCCCTGCTCTGCCTCCCATGATAGACGGTAATTTGGAGCCCACTCTAAAGAATCAGCAGTGTCAGCTGCAGTCTCCAGGGCTGTGGGTAAGCTAAGGGCTGGGGCCCTGCCACCGACAGACTTGGTAATTAAACGTTCTTTGACAAGAGGCACGGCTGCTTTGCTCACCCCACAGTCTGTGGTTGGGCATCTCAGAGGACCGCCAGCCTCTTTTCCCTAGATTCATTTACCAGAGTTCTTTCACTTTCATTGCAGCCTCCGTGTGGCAAGTCAGCATGTGGTGTCGCCATACTAGGGCCCTTCACGCTGGAGACAGCTGACCCTGAGTAGTCACATCTTGGGTGTGTATGTGTGTATCTACGCAGATTCGTGTGTGAGGTTGCTCATCTATGTAAATGCAAGAGGTTGTCATAGGAGCCGCCTCGCTGTGCTCCATCTTAGTTTTTGAGAAAGGGTCTTTTAGTGAACCTGGAGATCACTGACTGGCTAGAATGGGTGCCCTTTGAGCTCCAGGGATGGGCTTGTCTCTGTCAGCTCAGGGCTGGGGCTGTAGATGTGATGTTGGCCCAGCTTTAACATGGGTGATGGAGATCTGAGCATGGGTCCTCATACTTGCTCAAGCTTTATTGACTGGGCCATCCCATACCTTAAGCGACTATTTTGAGGATTACTTAAAGGGGGTTGTCAGGGGACTGTCCTAATGAAACATTTTAAACCCAGGATCATAAAACCGCAGCAATCAACACGGACCACCCCACTGGCAGACACAACATGAACCACACATGATCGGCTCATCCTTCCCGCCAGCGGTCCTATTCCCTTCCGAGTACTCAGAGGGACTGTTCTGTGGTAGTGTCACGAAAGTGCCGGCTCAGCGCTTCAAATCTGGCGACCCCCACTTCCTCTTTAGCTACCAAATCCTGAATGAAGCACAGGTCACATAAAACTAACAGATGCTCACATCTGCCTCTCATCCTTCTGGCCGGATCAAACTGAGCCAGCTCCTTCTCGACATAGTACAGGACCTTCATGGAGTCTCTCTCTTTGTCGGCTTGGATCCGGTAACCTTTTCGAACTGTTGAGGAAAAGCACAAGAGAGTGAGCTAAAACCAGGGCAGCAAGAAAAGGACGGCTCCATTCATTTTGCCAAGCAGAAAACATGGTTCCCAGTTAGAACAGCTCTTTTGGACTCACCCAGAAATCATAACACTACAGTTTATACGCAGGAGGCACACTTGAGATCCTCTACCAGAGGGTGCCATTGGAACAAAGAACCTGGAGGGCAACAACCAAACCCCATTGCAGCGTGCTTTTGGCCATTTGTTGTTTTGGCCATTTTGGCCATCTTTTCCTTTCCGCTGTCTGACCTTCTACAGCTACACTGAAGGCTTGCCTCTGCAAAGCTTTTGAGATTCACTGGAGGAAAAAGCTCCTACTAAAAAGAAAGGAGATAAAGACCCCTTTCCAAGCTTAGGGCACATGTCACTCTCCAGCATGAGGCTCCCACTGTCACTTGGTAGAAGTGCACGTAACTTTAAGACAGCTCCCCAAGCGTCACAGACCTTCACAAAGGCAAACTGAAAGCCTCTAGTTGCCTGGGAGATGGGGAAAAAAATCCCTTAAGCTGGATGGTGCGTGCCTGAGAGCTAATATTAGATTCTAGACTACATACACAGGAGTACAAAACAAGCCGCACAACACATGAATTCCTAATCACACTTCCATTTTATTTCCTTAGCCTTTTCCTTTTAGGAAAAGAAAACGCCATCTTTTATATGGGACTAATAATTTAATTCGACCTGCTGCTTTGTGGTTCGAGACAGGTGTCATTTCCAGGGCTTAATGAAAGAACAAAACTAAAGCAGGGGAAACAATACCATCTTCTCCATCTCCATCCCTCACATTGTCAGAGACCAAGGCTATTCACGTCCCGTATCCCTAAAGTCTAGCCCAACATCAGCCCAAAGGGTAAGACAACAGCAGACATAATGGATAGATGGGGGAGGGGCACGGATGAAGATGAGAAAGGGGCAACCAGACAATACGTACTGGACACTGAGAACGTGCCAGGTTCTATGCTGAATGTCTACAAGTGTGTTTGTTCCTTGCAGCCATGCAAGTAAGGACTGCCTCCAGCCACATTTCGTGGTTAAAAAACTTTGGCGAGGGAGGATTTTAGAACATGACCAGAAATATTTGGCTTGGCAGCACCAGGCATGAAATCATGTGGTCCCGTTGACTGAAGCTTAACTGGATTAGGGCATCATACCTCCCCTAAAGTACAGAGGGAGATGCAGGTTTTGTTTTTGTTGATCTGTTGTTTTTTGTTTTGTTTTGTTTTTTTATCTTTATGGGGGGCACCAGACCCCATTATAGATGGTTGTGAGCCACCATGTGGTTGCTGGGAATTGAACTCAGGACCTCTGGAAGAGCAATCAGTGCTCTTAACCTCTGAGCCATCTCTCCAGCCCCCTGTTGTTGTTTTTTTAAAGAGACAGATGAAGAAGACAAGAGAGTAAAGCCCCAAGTGGGCAGCGATCTTGGGTATTCCAGAGTGTGGGGTCTGAAGCGTGGCCCTGTCTTCTAGCCAGCAGGGATGGAAACAGTAGCGAACCATCCCACGCCAACATTCCCTGTTCCCACAGTGGTGCACATAGCAAAACTAAGGAAACCACAGAAATGTATATACATTCAATAAAACTGGTGTTTTATGCCTCTGGATGCATGAATTTATGACAAAGTTCGCCTCCCGGCTATTTACATGGAAGATCAAAATCTAAAATTCTACAGGCTCTAATCACGGTCCAGGCACTGAAGAAGAAAACCACCCACACACCCATTTGCAGGTGCACACATTTTCTGTGTGAGAAAACACTGGACAGGCCATGTCCATCTCAAATTGTCAAATGACTTAGAAAAAAAAAGAACAAGTCCCCAGCACACACTTCTCAGTGGCACCTTCTTCTGGAGGTTAGGTCCATCCATAACCCTCTGCAGAAGGAATTTTTTTTAGCAGAAATGATCTTATTTATCAAGCTACACACTCTTCCATTTCTGCAGAGGCGTTTCCAGAGTGGTACAGACTGTTCAATTAAAATGCAATTATCCCACAGAACTGCTATGTCTGTACCAAGGCAGTTATGTCTGATGAATGAGGTGCAGAGCTAAAAAGCAGGGGCCTGGGCATCTTACAGGCATGCTGGTACTGGTTTCCTGAGGGACCTCCTGGGAGTGAAGACCCGTCAGGACTCAGTTTCCATGCAATGGCTTCAAGAGAAGAGAACTAAACACTAATTAGTGGAGCGCTTGAGTGTTCCATAATGAACTGGGGTATCTTAAATGCCACCTCACCCAAAGAGCTTCCTTTGGTTCTTCTAATTCTGTCTCTTTCTGTTCCAATCTTTTCCCTAACTTAAAAAATCATTTGATTTGAATTTGTATTATAGGCCTTAATATATTCTAGTTCATTCCAAGTTCTTTATATAGATGAGCATAATCTTCTTTAAAAATTCCAGAAGATATTATGATTTAAGATGTCCATGTGCCTACGACGGTGTTTCACATATAACAAATACTAAAAGTTTGCTGAATTACTCCCAGCCTAGTAATGGAATGGAAAGGGTTCGTGGCTTCTTTGTAAGCATTAATCCACAGGCCGTAACTTCCCAGAAATCAATTACTAGATTCCTCTGTTCACCTATGTATCGCTAGCGTCTAACACAGAGCCTGGCACATCTTAGACACCCAAAGCATGCACATTCAGACAAATGAATGAAGGTGTGAATAAACTGGAGCTAGCAAGTGGTTTTTTGTTTTGCTTTGTTTTCGTGGACTACAAAGTATGACATAGGAAGCTATGTAGGTGATTTACTGGAGAGTTTTAACCAAGAAGGGAAGGATTTGAATGGTAGGTAGCCCAAGGAAGCAAGAAGGCTTTGTGGCTACCATTACTAATCATCTAAAGAAAGAACACGGCACGGCTGTAGGGATTAGGGAGGGGTCCACTCTACCTGCAGCCCTGGCTCTGCCAGGTCTTCTTCATATGGGAAGCACTTTAATGGCAAATCTTCAGTGTCACCAAAATAAAGGTCACTGGTTAGGGAGAGCTGATGCTATTTGTAACTAGGTACCAGCTGTCCTGGAGAGGGGAGGGGGGGAAAGGGAGGGAGCTATGCTGAACAACAGCTGGAGAAGCTTGGATTAGAGATTAGGTTGTCTTCACTGTCATTAGGATAAATTACACTCCTCATTATGATACAGATGAGACTGTGCACACGGGTTATCAATCTCTGAGAAGCCACAGCAACTACAGCCTCGGGGGAAGATGACAGTTCTAGCTTTCAATATTGGCATCACAAAGAGCTCCACTGCAGCAGAATACTTCAGCTTCGACTTCTCCCTCACAGCGGCCAGGAGACTTCAGAGAGTTAAATTCTTCTAATTTGTCAAAAGACAGAGGCAAATGATTGCTCGTCAGACTCTAAGAGCATCATCCGTTTGGTTTTAGTTGCTAAAAATCAAGACATTTCTCCCTTTAAAGGGTGTGGCTATTTTTATATAAAATTATAAGCTGTAAGTTTGATTGTACAGCACACAAACTCTTCTCTCACTTCCACAGAATCTGGCTCTGTGTCACATATGTGCTCAAGAGTATATGAGTCACCAGAAAACCTTTTCTGATCCTCTCCAACAACAGACTTCCTTTCTGACCGCATTACAGTTGTTCTATATACTGTTCTGTATTTCTTACCCATTTTACTTCCATCAACAAGCCTCCAGCAACCATGCTACTAGACTGCAATTTTCTAATTAAACTATAAATTTCTAAGACTATAATTTCTATGAGGGCAGGGACAATTTGTAAAATTTTCCAAGATGGTGAACTTTGAACTTGCTATGCAGTCCAGGTTGGTCTCAAATTTGTAGCTCCTCTGGCCTCTGTCTCCTGAGTGCTGATCTGTAAGTGCGTACTACCAGCCCCAGTTATAGATTATCTTAATTTGAAAACACCTAGAGTCATGTGTTATGGCACTTGCCTATGATCTAGCATACATGAAACTAAGGCCAGAGGATTTCCCTGAGTTGGAAAACTGAAGCCAGAGGATTGCCCTGAGTTGGAGTTAGCCTGAACTGCATAACACATTTGAAGCCATCTAAAACCTTACAGAGTAAGACTATAATATGCTTACTTAATATATTATAATATATTCTATAATTTTATAAAGTAAAATATATCTATAAAAACATACATTACATATATATATTTAACATGCCCCAAAACCAACCAGCCCAAACCCCCACATGGAATGGTATCAGGTTGGTTTTTATATATAATTTAAGGGCAAGAGAACTCTTTGAAGTTCGGTGGTATTTTAGCAAGAAATGCATTAGACTACCGTCCAAAGTCCAGCATATTTAGAAAATGACTTTTCCTGGTGATGTTTCAGCTCAGGGTCACTGGTGACTTATTCTGCTTTCCAGTCCAACCTGGCCCAAGTCCTTTGGTTCAGGTCCTCTCTTACTAGTCTTCCAATTTCAGCTTTACCAGAGACAGAACATTAGAAAACTCACAGTGATGACAAACTATAATCTTAAAAAAAAACCTTATTATTACTGAAGAATTTAAGTTGCTATTTTGACCCAATTATGGTTGGATGACTTTTCAACCAATTTCGCCATATATAGCCCAAATCTGACGTAGAAAACCTGCACAGGCAGTCTCTAAGGTGTACTTCCATGGGTAGAGGCTTGTTCTTCCTGCCCTGTCTTAATGAGCTCAGAAAGGCTGTTTATGGATGACGGAACAGCTGCCAGATTCCACCCCCAGGGTGACAGCAGCCCAATTGTGGGAGAAGTGCTTCTTAAAATTTGCATATTCTGTGTACAGTAGGCATATATATAGGCACTCATCTCTATTAATTTTAAAATGACATTTCGAAAGCCTACTTGTCTACTCACTTCTTTTGCCAGAAGGATGAATGGAGTCCAGGGATATTGAGATAAAGTGGACCAGAGCAAGGCAACAGGAGGGGTAGAAGCTGGTTTCACTAAGCAAGTTAGGAGGTCATATAACAAAGACCAAGATAGTTACAGTAGAGATGGAGGGAAATAAAAACAATTCAAGGTTAAAGTATAAATCTAAAGGCCTTGGTACCCAATGAGAAAAGAAGTGAAGAACAAGGAATAAGACTGGAATTCCTGCTTCTGATTTGAGCCGCTAGGCAGGCAATGATGCTACCCACTAAAATAAGCTATATAGACTTCGATGCGGTTGAAGCGGAAACAGTAGACTGAGTTCCTAGAGGCTAAGGTTAAATGCCTGTAAGACATCCAGCTGGAGACATTCAGAAATAGACACACAGAATAGTATATTCGGGATATATGGGATTTAGCAGCAGAAGAGAAGTCAGAAAAAATCATGACTGGGAATCATTAGCATATGGATGATGACTAAGGCCATGGCAGTAGATAGGATTTGCCAGAGAGCAGACCATAGAAAAAGCAGGTCACAAACACCAGCAAGATGCACATAGTCAGAAAGTCGCGCGGGGCAGAACAGGTAGGGAAACAAGCATGGAAGGATAATTGGGTCAGTGGTGGCCAGCATTTCAGAGAGTTCAAGGCAGACTGAGGATTGCAATGCAACACTGGATTTAGCAATCAGGCAGTTTGACAGGAGCAGGATAGAAGTTAGCTGAGTTGGTAAGGGGGCAGCAAGGGAGACACTGGGTAGTAAAAGAACTTCCAAGAAGTATGGTTGCACAGAGCAGAGAAGAAGTGAGAAGCAACATGGGGGGGGGGTCACAAATGGCTGCATTTCCATGGGAGAGGCCTGACCATGTTTTGAATGCTGAAGGAAAGAGTCACTAAGACAAAAGGGGAGAACTGTGAAGTGGGAACAGACCAAGTGTGGATATTCAGCAGAGAACCTGAAGGAGATGGATCCGGAGAAGCCATCCATAGTCATAGTAACAGAGAAGGGCTTGAGTAGCCACTGTAAACGAGGGAAAAGGGAATCAGGACACCCCTCATCCTCTCCCACGTGGTAACTAAAGGGCTCTTTTCTAAATATCTCATTACAGATGCCTTTCCTAACTTACGCTCAAAAAGTATTGTATACAAATACAACCCCAAAAATTACTGCGGCTAGATGGATTACCCTAACATGTATGAAAGAGCATACAGACACAAAAAGACGAAATTCATATTTTTATAAATCAGCATTCATTAACATTTTTGATATTCTTTAAAGAATAATCTACACTGGCCCAATCTATCTTCGTTAAATGAAAATTGGCCAACCATCATCACTAATGCTGCCCATGTGTCTAGGAATGTGCTCCTGGGAACTATCAAGAACTCCGTCCTGGTGCCACAAGACACACATGGCATGATCACACGGTTCTGACCAACTGTGGTCAACACTGGTTGTTTGCCTGAGAGCTGGGTCTTCGTGAGCTCTAGCCCTTCTGGTTTAGGAAGGGATGTGGGACATAATCTTTTTTTTTTTTTTTTTTTCCAGATGAAACTGCTGGAAAGGGGCTTTCTAGAAGAGGGGAAGCTCCTGGCAAACATGTTCTCACTTTGGGGAAAGTGGTACAAAAATGGCACACACCTTCTGTCCCCCAAATATCTAATGCTCAGAAGGACAGCTGTCATCAAGGGGGCCACCCAACGGGGACAAAGCCTGTGCTGAAGAGGACAGCACAAAAGGCAGAAGAACTCTCTCGTGCACAGATCCACTGCAGTGTGAGCAGCCGAGTCAGCCACTGCCACGCCTCGGGATTCTTGTCGGTTCATTTCTCTGCTTCTAATTGCAGTTTGGTTGATATGATGGGGTCAAATGATTAAAACTGCAACAAGCAGGAATGAAGATTAAGGCCAGCCTGATCTACATAGCGAGTTCCAGACTAGCCAGGGCTACTCAATGAGCCCCTGAGCCCCTACTCAAAAGAGGGGAGGGATACTTAAATACTTAGTAGTTTATTAATAAGATTTATTTTATTGTGCTTATTCACTAAATAGAGAGTAAGGTGAAGGAGTTCTGGCCAGACAGAAAAAAGACATAGGGTGAAGAGAGAAAACAGCAATTGAAAGCATGTGTAAAGTTCCACTCAGGTTTTTTTTTTTTTTGCCCACTCCTTCCTCCAGGGAAACGGACTATGCTGTCTTTATCTCTTGCTTTCCCTACACATCCTTAATCATTAGCTTTTCCTTCTCAGTTTGTGACTCATTCTCAGCCTTAGACGTCAGAATTCTACTAATAGTTCCAGGGAAGAGACAAACACAAATACCAGTTACTCATTGAGGATATCCACTTCTGCCACAGCCAGGTATTGGGGGTTCATTATGGGGGCTGACTACCCTGTCTCCCCTCCCACGTCTACAGATCGAAGTCACTTACATCAGCGGCGTACACAGTCTTAACTTCCACAGCTTTCAATCCTGTTCGAATGTCTCTGGGAAAGCTGTATTTCCACAGCTCTCTAGCTCTCCACCCTACCTTGCCCCTTGGCCTCCACTCTCAGCACAAATCAGCTGATTGCCCCTCCAATCAGCCCTCTCTGCCAATCATCTAAGGTCTGCCTATGGTCTGTAGCACGGGGCAATGTGGGTAGCTCTCTTTAAGACTCTCTTGGTGATGGGCTCATTCTGCAGTCTTCCTTGGCTTTATTTCTCGACATCTCATTTCTTTCAAAGTATTTCTGAGATTTACCTTGGCATTTCGACTCCCGCTGTCTCCAGTATAAACCAGGTGCTCATATACCATACCTGCGCATTGTAGTCTAGAGCTTGGTTCTCTGCCTGCGAGCTCCTCCCCCACCTTACCACCTGCTGTCTCTCCGCTCAGCAATCTGCCTACCGCGGCTCTCACTTGTTTGCCCCACTAAGTCCCAGATCTTTTGGAGAAGTATCAAGGTCCTCTCTAACACCCTTCGAACCCTTCTATCTTCTTCCAGGCAGCCCGACAAGCAGGACACTGACGTGGTCACATCTGTGCTCTGGAATTTGACTATCCTACCGACCTTCCTGTTCTGGGACAATCAGCAGTCTCACAGTTTTCCTGAATCTTCCTCATCCTTCCTGGACCAGTTCAGCTCTCATGTCCTCCATGAAGACTGCAATAACTCCAGCCTCTTCATCTTTGGACTCTAAGTACCATCTTCTTCAGCATCTAATTGCCCTAATAAAGGTCCACTCCCTCCTTTGAGAAGCCATATTCTACAGCCCGCTGTCCTGCGCAGTGCTTTGTATAGTCCTGAACTAGGGATGGGGGATGAGATTTCTTTTTAACCACATGACTATACTTTAAGAAGCAAACTTCTTCCCTTTAGAGTTTTAGTTACTAAAAACATTTACAAAAAAAAAAAAAAAAGGAAAGAAAGCAAGGGTCAGAATGTTCTGTAGCCCTTGGAAAGCCTGATATGAGCTCTTAAAGATACCTGTCTCAGTTGGAAGGGCCCCATATTTAGAAAGGGGATCACTGATTCCCAAAGTTACCTCACTGAAGAACTGACTGTGCCTATTGGCAAGGAATGAGGGAGGGGCCCAAGTCAAGCAGGGGGTGGGGCAGTCTGGGACTACATTTACCACTGTGGCTTCCTCCAGTGGAGTCACTTGGTGCCAAGGGAGGTGGATGCGGCTTGTCCATCAGCATGCCAGAAGAGGGGGCTCCTCCCAAAGGGACAGAGGGGATGGAGTAGGGGCCTGGGACACCGGAGACAGAGGGAGGGTACCCGGCCTTGGCAGCTTTCCCTGCTTCATACACTGTGGAGGGAGATGAAGAGCGAGAGAGATTATGTAGTCCCACCCTCCACAACCCTCATACCCCAAATCCCTGAGGTTCCATTCTTCGAAGGGAGCACCTAGACAAAGGTGTTCATTCCTCCAAGACTGAACTAGTTCACTAGAGTCACCAATGCCAGTCCTCCCTGAGTTCCTCCGGCTCCATGAAAAGGGCAGCAATGTGAGGAACTACAGTGGTTAGAATCTGGCAACTGAGCAACCCCGAAGTGGATCCAGGGAGCTGTCATGGTGGTATCCTCACTTGGAATCACCCTGTCTTTAAGCTACCATGCTCCCTCCAGAGGGGTCTAGCAAGGGGTCCTCCAGGGATGCTTCTAGGCAGAGCAAAGCAAACACTGTGCATGCACATGGCTCCTGTCTGTGTTTTCAAAAGCAAAGCCAGTAATCCAGTTCCTTCCAACACTGTCTTATTCCTAAAGATTTTAAAGATGGAGTGTACCACTCTCTTTCAAGATGTTTTTAGTTTATGGTTGGAATGTCAAACTCAGTGCCTTCATGGTTTTGGCTAATAAGCTAAACCTGTGAATCCTCAAATAAGAACTGGTCCCTATTGTGGCCATTTTCATCATATGAGTAAATAAAGCGTATGGGTGTGTGCTGGATGCTGCCCCAAAGTCACAGTTTTTACACCTCACTTATAAAAGACGGATGCTCTCTGCATCTAGGAGGGTGACCCAGTGCAGATTTTCTCGGCCTGAATGCTCCACAATGTCACCATTCTGATCCTGCCCTTCCTTTAATCTACAGTGTCATGAGCATTAGGAATGCACGATAGGTGTGGACCAACAGATATGCATGCAGATGTGCACAAAGGGGAGGTAGGAGGGGAGCAGGAATGGTCTTCCCTGTACCCAGAGGTAAGAGGGTAGAGGAAGAACTCAAGGCACATGGCTGTCAGATGGAGAGGTGATATTTCTTTTGCTCATCCCACGTCTCCCCACAACGTCCTACTCACAGGCCTGGGGGCAGCAGCAGGAATCTGGGCAGCACGGGCAGCGGACATAGCAGCAGCAGCTGTGCGGGCAGCACTGGCACCAGCAGATCCCCACCAGCACGAAGAAGAGGAAGATCCCCAGGATCACCAGGCCGACAAACACCCACTCTGGAAGGATGCACAAAGAAATCTACTCGAGGTAGCCCCCCTTCAGGGCACGGCATACACGGATGGGCGTCTCCCTGCAAAAGAGGTGAGTGGGAAGGACCTGGGGAAGAAAGGACATCTAACCAGGTTGGAGGGGCCCCAGATTCACAAAGAACTCGGGGTGACAAATGCTAGGGCACAGAGAAAAGAGAGCCAGGTAACCTGTATCTCTTGAGGTACACTGAGTAGCCAGCCCTGTGACTGGGGACTTTGGGGCTCCTGACTGGAGAATCAGAATAAAGGTGGGACAAAAGCTGGGGGGTGGGGTCTTGTATGCTGGGTTCCTAACTGGTGGAGTCTGTAAATGCTTATCCTTCATAATGAAGTATCTTCATTGTTTATAAACTAAGAGTTCTTGCCTTATGTGGTGGTCCATGCCTACAGTTCCAGGACTCCAAAGGCTGAGTGAGCCAGAAAGATCAAAGCAGCCTGAACTAGACAAGAGACCTCAAACAAGCAAACAAAATCTGCAAATCTAAATCTTGAGGGGACAGGGAGGCAATGTACCTCTATGGCCTGCGGAGATCATCTTTATGGGGCCTGCGCTCAGTGTGTATTCATCTACTTTCCTGGGGCATCTTTCCTGCCATTAGCACCAGGATGGAGATCCAAAACTCTTGTTTAAACCTCAATACCTATAAACAGTGGGGGTGTGTGGCGGGGGGGGAGGCATATTTTAAGATAGAGAAGACATAGCCCCTATGCCCAAGACATGGGTTTGGTTTGATCACATTCAAGATGACCATGCCAGCCAGCATAGCGAAGAATTAATGGCTCAGGCCGCTGATGAATGACAAGGCTGAAATGAGCATAGCTCATAGCTAACGTGTTTGTCAACTTCTATAATTTTCATAGCTCTGTCTTAGGCTGACCATGAATTTTAATTTACTCATCTAAAAGATGTAGAAAGAAGTAAATTATATCTGGCTTGCATAAAGGTGACTGTGACTCTCAGGTGGCTTGTCTCAATGTTAAGCTATTTGGCTTGGGAAGAGTCCACCTTGTCCCTGGAGCCCTGGACAGACTGGTGTGACCCATACTTTTCTTTAAAAAGCTAAAAGACCAAAATGATTGGAAGCCATCCATTCAAAATCCCTTTATAATGAGCTTCAGCACACAATGTTTTTCTTAAAGTTTGGTTATTAACTATGACTTCTATGAAATTGATTTTTAATTTGGGAACTTGAGAATGTGACTTTTACATGTAAAGAGTTTTATGACAGTAATCGAATCATTTGACCTTTAATTGGAACATCACTCCCTCAGAGAGAAAACAAGCATCTCATGTTTTCTGAATACCCCCCCCCCCCCATTTATCCATCTGCAATACATTCAAGTCCAGGCCAACCTCTCTTCAACTTTGTGTCTGACTTGAACTGTGTGGAGAACATTCTTGCTGAGGATAATAGACAGAATGAGACTTTAGATGGGACCGTATACGTAACATAACTTAAGAAAGTGGTGGTTTATCTCTGAGGTGATTTGGGTCAACTATAGGGCATAGAAGTAGTAGTATAGGGAATAGAAGGATAAAAGACCAGCCAGTTAAACTTGAGAAGCAAAAGAATGTTATCTGAGCCGGATTTGGTAGAGTACGCTGGTAATCCCAGTACTTGGAAGACCAAAGAAAGGACCACTGCGAACTGAAGGTTAGCCTGAGACTCACAGCAAGTACCAGATGAGCCGGGCCTACATCTCAGTAACTTAACAGGCAAACAAATAAATAAACCTGTGAGTAGGTTCTTGGAGTCAAAGGGAAGGAACTCGAGGTGGACAGGGCTGGATAGAAAATACAGAAACTCGTGGACTTGGGAGACACAATTTTTACTTTGAAACATTACTTGTGACATTTTTATCTATGCAAATAAATAAATGATTACAAATTGAAGGAGCTTTTGATCAGGGTGGTTACAAGGAGAATGTCTCCCTGTGTCCTTGAGGGCATCAAGGAAAAGGTCGAGTTTGGTTGGCTGGCTAAAGGTAAAGGACTGGACAAGTTCATAGAAAACAATTAGTGAGGCTCTGGACATTTCTCAAAATTTCAACCAGCCAAACTCAATGACCACAGATATTTTATATCTCTCTGTTGTTCTCAGAAAGACTTTAAAGATCTGGCAAAAAAATCAAGGCTAATCATACTTCTTGCTATTTCTTCTATGGGTATGAACCTTTCTATAGTTCATTTTTATTTCTCCCTGAACCTCCTTCAATTACAAGCTACAGTGCAGCACCAGACTGGTTCGTATGCTGGTACCTTCACCCGAAGCTACATGAAAACATGTAGATATGTATTTGGGGGAAGGTGACCTTGACATATGGTCCATGGATGTCTAGGGATTTCCTGTGTCTAAATATACAAGCAATACAGGTCTGTGAATGCATGCTTTGGCAGGAAGGAAGAGGACATGTCTTTCCTAAGTATAAAACAAGATTTTTGGTAATGTTACAAAAGACGCTTCAATGTAATGTACACTAGTGAATGGATAAGCATATAATTTAGGAAATAAGGAATACACATAAACAATACTCAAGGACACAGAACTGTCTGGGTATGGGTGAAATACTGAGATGGGCCTCAACATGACCAATGATACTGCATGCCTGACACTGAGGGTCTGGGTCCCCATCTCCACTTATTCTTAATTCCCATTATTCTTTTAGGGCCTAGGAACAGAAGGCACACAAAAGGCTTATCCAAAGGGCTTACTTCATCCTGGAAAAAGACAACAAACATTATGCAGACAAATGTACCCCCCCCCCAAATCAAACAAGCAATTAGTGACGAGTGCGGAAGCGGACAGCTGGAGTGACAGCAAACAAAGAGTTAAATGATTGAATACCTGGCATAATCTCCACAGCAAAACTGGGCAAGAGATCAGCAAGCAGCCCTGTCCTGCCTAGAAGAAGTAGAAGGAACATAAGAAGGAAAGAGGTTACTCCAAAGAAAATGCAGCCCAATTCCTGGCACCCACCAGTGCCATGACCTCTTAGGGCCATTGCTCTGTGTGCTGTGTGGTTGGAGAGTTGCATCAAGGCTGGGCTCAGTCAAAGCGAATGACTATGCTGAGCATTTCTGGCAGGGATCCAAAGGAAGAGCATACATAGCCTAGGGGGAAGCAGAAAAGGAAGCTTTCCTTATCTCTGACTGTGTATAGAAAGAGGACATCTCTGCCTCCATAGGAGAAACCCTGCATGAGCAGACTGACATACTCCATCTCCGTGCATGAGCACAGCCTTCGCCACACACTTCAGTGGAAAGTCAAACCCATCTGTATCTAAACATTCCATCTACATTTTCATACAATCCGTACACAGTCCCATGTCCATATAAAAACAAAAGTACACATTCGGTTTTAACTTAGAATTAACTAGCTTCATGGTTCTATTTATGGCTTAAAGATATTTCAATGATTAAAATATTCAAAGGCAATGAAGAGATAACGCTAGACTGGCTCCACACTCCTCTACACTCCTTCTGGCTTCAGAAATACTCTGTACATATGTACATGGTATGGTTTTTCCATATGGCACCCGCAGCTGGTGTTGCATGTACCCAAGTGCCTTCTGTGTGACAGTGCAGAGAAGCTTCAAAGCTGGTGTCAGAGCAGGTGCTTCTCGGGGGCTCTGGGAAGCAAAGAGCTGGCTGTACAGGAAATACGATGCTAGAAGATGTGAGGGAGGAGGCTAACCTGCGTGACAGAAGCTACTCTGCCTGTTTCCACCTTATTACCAAACTTCCTTTTCCTCTGACCTGTGATGATAAAAGGTCACTGGGGTACATTTAGGCATACAACTGAATCCTTCTTCACCTTGGTGCATGACAAGTGTCTCCAGAACAGCACTGCTCAATGGCAGTTTAATGCCAACAACATGGTGATTTTAGCTTTTTTAGCAGTAACATTAGGAATGTACAAGCAAACAGAAACAGTTAACCTAATGTCTTTATTTTTCATTTACATCAGTATCAGTATCCACAACATTTTGTCATTTTTAGGGCTCATGACTACATGTAACTGTTGAACATCATACTTCTATGGGTCCACAGTTTATACCCACGATAACTTTCTATTATGAATCTAATTAATGCCTTAGACCACAACATATCTAGATATGTTTAAAACATTGGTAGCCTTGAACTCTAAATGGTAAATACAAATGAATCTTCTCATTTAACTAGAAGCAACAAAAAGTATATTTGGAAGTACCGTTAGTTCAGATTGAACACACACACACTTAGATGGAAGTTTCTGTTCCACCCAGTCCTGCAGCCATTCAGTCCCAAAGAAACACACAGAGGCTTATATTAATTACATTTTTTTGGCCTTTTAGCACAGGCTTATTGTTTTTTTAATTTTTATGATTTATTTATCTTTTATTTTATGTGCATTGGTGTGAAGATGTCAGGTCCTCTGGAACCAGATTTTCAGACAGTTGTGAGCTGACATGTGGGTGCTGGAAATTTAACCCAGGTCCTCTGGAAGAGCAGTCAGTACTCTTAACTGCTGAGCCATTTCTCCAGCCCGCACAGGCTTATTATTAACTGACTCTTACAGCTTAAATTAACCCATAATTCTTGTCTATGTTTAACCATGTCGCTTGGTACCTTTTCTCAGTGTGGCCTTCTCATCTTGATTCCTCTGCATCTGGCTGTCCACTGTGTCTCTGCCTTTCCTCTTCCCAGAGTTCTCTTAGTCTGGTTGATCTGCCTATATTCCCTGCCTGGCTACTGGTCAATCAGTATTTTATTAAACCAATATGAGTGACAAATCTATACAGTGTACAAGAGAATTATCCCGCAGCATACACACACTCACACACACAAACTGCACATTATACCTTTCCACCCACCCATTCACAGTCCTATTTCCATACAAAAACAAACTTGTGCACATGGATTTTGCTCATTGAGAAACAACTATATTGCTTCTCAGCCTTTTGGCTAAGATCAGTGTGGAAAACAAAACATGTGGTTTATATTTTGAGTCTAGAAGTCATCGGTTCCTTCTTCTATAAGGAAGTCCACCAAAAAGCAGCTCTGACAAAGGCCAATGGGGGAAAGGTACGTCTGGGGCACTAGGGGAGGATACAGCAGCTGAGGAAAGACACTAGTGAGTAGGGAGAAAGCAGCCTTTGCTTGCTCTGTTCCCTTGACTTTCCACAACAGCAGGAGGATACCATTGTAACGTGCATCCTCCTGGTCAAGGCTCCTGCAAGGGAGACAGGTCTACATTTGGAAAGCTACATGTATATCCCAAAGGAATACTTTCACTGGCTGGTGCTTTAAGCCAGTTTAGCTGCAGCAAGCCTTGACAAGGAGGGTTCTCTTACTGAACCTCCATCTCTGCACAACTGGCATCAGAAGATGGCTCTGAGGTTTGCAAGGTCTCTTAGAAGGAGAGCCAAGTGGGCATTAAGAAAGGTGTCCTGAAAGAGACTTCTCACCCTAGACTTTGGCTCATGCCTTTACAAAATGCTAAGAAGTAAGCCCCTAAGGATTACACAACTCCCTAGGTAAGAGATGAGACGGAATTTGGGACCAAAATCTGAGGACGTGATTAAAAGCACACACTGGTCTCATCCGGAATGTTCTCTAAAAATATGCCTTGGAAACTCAACAAGGGAATTAACAGATGGTCAAGGATTTAAGAAATTCAAATCTTAGACATCTCTTTCGCACATATTTAGTATTCATTACCATATAATAGGCAATTATATGAGAACTATACAAGGTTAACAAAACAGTTATCAGATGTTTAGTGATAATCAGATTTTTGTTGTGTTTTCCTCCCCAGACAATTGGTGTGTGTGTGTATTGTGCGTGCGCACGCGTATCTAGTTAAATGAGAAACTATGCTTACATTTATTCTGTAGATCTCGAGTCTACCAGTGTTTATAGCATCTCCAGGTGTGCTGTGGGCCACATAACTAATGAGAATCATGATATAAAAGTACTCTTTATAGAAGCCACCCATTTGTAGGCTGTCTTGTGGTATTAGTTATATGATTTATAGATGATAGGGATATATCTACATATGTGCGCATATAATTTTAGCTATTTATTTATGCACGTATTCATTATGATTTCTTGAGAGAGTCTTGCTATGGAGCCCAGCCTGGCATGCAACTCACAATCCCTCTGCCTCTGCCTTTTGAGAGATTAGATTCCAAATGTGTGTCACCACATCTGGCTATGAGAGCTATTACCAATAGAACATTCATATAGCTAAAGAGGATTTGGTCCTCGTACTTATCCCACCTGCTATGTCAGAAAAACACCGGAACAGGAGTCAAAGTGGCCAGGGATGCTTTGCTATTGATTTACTTGGTAACTACTTCAGGTAAATCGCTCCCTATCCTGGTCTCAGTTTTCTCATAGGAGATGGAAGGACTAGGGCGTAACACTGTACATACATCTTGACTTCTTTCTGGACAGTACAGACTTCTGCCCATGGCCTTAATGTAATTATTAATAGGTACTGGTTTTTGCTTGCAAAATATCCTCATTTGGACAATTAATGATATGGTCACCATATTTAGTTCTCAAATCTGATACCCAGTGAATGGAATTCAATCCCAACTGTCCATAGGAACAAGCTAGAGATGCAAGTGAGCATAGCTGGTTATGTGTGAGATAACTGAGAATATTGTGGGGGTGACAAATGGCAGCGTCTTTAGGGGGCCACTGCCGTTGGGCTCTAGCCAACTGGTGCCTGATGGGATACATTGGGTGATCCTCTACCCAGGTTCACCAGACCCCAGATTTGATAGTGAAATAATCTAACTTTAAAACATTAAGCAATTAATTCATATATTTTTAAACCAGTGGATAAGCAAAACAAAATATGTCTGTGGGCTGTACAGAAGCCTGGGATCATGAGTTTGTAACCTCCAAAGGTACCCACACAGAGAAAAAGCTAGATTTCCCCAGAGGCTGTTTGGGTTACCTTGACAGTGTTCTAACGTTGCGTTCACATGCAGAATGACAGTTCTGGTTACCAGTGTTCAAATTCAGATTTCAAAACAACCGTATTACATACTGCTTCCTTAGCCTTCCTTACTTCTGGGGAACCAGAATGAGCACCCCAGGAGAACATCAAAGAGATCTGTATTCTGCACTCTAGACCTCTTCGTTTCCGTACCTGAAACCATAAACTAAAGAGGGAAAGTACCAGAGATATGCATTATAAGAAATTCACAACCTTTGCTACTCCAACAGGAAGACCGACATCAAGTTTCTCGTTTCCCCTGAAGCAACAGTCAATAGCTGATGTTTCCAGTTCCCATAAAGCATTGAGTAGAGTTAGTCCCAGGGAGGTGTGGGTGAGGGAGTCTTGCAGTAAAGAGGGCAAAATTAAATGTCTTTAGAATTCAAGACACAGTGAGAGCTTGAGAATAGCAGACAACACCGCTATATCAACAGCACAGAAATGTAGAGCTCTCTGACTTCTGCACCATGACTCTGATTTTATTGGAGCGAAAAGCATTTTAAAAAATTGAATTTATACTGCGATCTTTCTATTTCTGAAAACCATTTTGCTTTCAGCTCCTTCCCTAACAATTCCTAAGAAATGTTACTGTCAGTTAGAAAGGCGCTCTCATTTCTTCTCTGCTGTTGCACCGAGTGAAGGTCTGATCTTAGCGTATGGAAACAATAGCAGTAAATACACCCTGGGTTTCAGGCGCGCTTTACCGTGCTGGCGAATCACTGTTATTCTTCCAGGATTCAGCTTAAGAGAGGTAATTACAAGTCACTTCACTGTCTGAGGGAAAGACGGGAAGCAGACCCTGTGGATAGAAGGCCATATTTACTCTTTCCAAATCAAAGCTCTAGCTATCAGGAGAAAATACGGTTTTCATGGAAGCACTCGGTTTTCTGCACAGCTTGCAAAATCCATTGCTTTAAGGAAATTTCCACATGAATAAGCCAAATGCATCAAGCCCACTAGAAGCGTGTGCGTGCACACACACAAGCACCAGCTTCACAGCATGCTGGTCTACACTCCACAGCTACACGCGTTCCTTGGGTGGAGTGCTCAGAGTAGAAACATGCACTGTGAATGCACGATTTGCACATCCTACCTCCTAATTGTCAAATCCAGCTGTTCTCCTACACGGCCACTTTCAAGTTATCCCCAGTTGAGCTGTTTGTACATAGTCCTGGAAAACCAGCTCACTTCAAAATGTCTCCAGCTCACGCATCTATTCATCTATTCACTCACTCAAAGATGAGTATGTTTTGTCCAGTGGAGACAGAACGGCCACAAAACACCGTCGCTCGTGAGGGTCCTCTTAGCCACAGGTGCTTGAACACCAACAGAAGACTCCAATTTAGTCACTTGCTTCTTTGTCATCAAGCGTACTAATCGCAAAGGACGTTCTACCTGCTATGGTTGTTTTCCTCAATCTCTTTACTTGTGTGCATGTGTGATGGGCATGCATACATACATGTTCGGATGTGCTTGGGCACGCATGTGTGTGGTATCTGTGCATGTGCGCACATGGCCATGTAGGCCAGAGGTTGATATCAGGTGTTTTATTCAGTGGCTCTCTACCTTAATTTTTGTGGCAGGGTTTCTCACTTGAGCCAAGAACTTACTGATTTGACTCAGCTAGCTAGCCAGGTTCCTCTGGTGTCCTCTATCTCTGCCTTCTATGTGCCGGGATTGCAGGCAGTCTCTTCAGCAGGCATTTACAGGGATTCTAGGTTGCCGTGCTTGCTCACAAGTGTTTCGACCTAGTAGCCATCTCCTTTGCCTTTTGGACATCAGGATCCATCTGGTCACAGGGCATTAGCCAGAAACACAGTCCTAGCCACATTTTCTACTTCTCCATTTCACAGCTTTCTCTTCATACATGTCATAGTTCACTTCCGATGGCATTTCTCCCATTTCTTTTCTTGGTAGCTGGGGCCCCCAAGGCAGAAGTTCATTGCTTTCTTTAGCAAAACAAGTGTTTGAACTGCTCTCATCAAGTGCTTACTGCTCAGTCTACAGGACTCCAAAATATGTTCTGACAGAGGCCTGGTTGGCTGCTATAAGAAGCTGTTTCCTCCTCCAAGGTCCCCAGAAACACTGCACATACCTTCAGCAGAACATTCATTTCTCAGTGATTCCCTAACACACACCTCCTTTAAATGGCTGGAAGCCCCCTTAGAACAGGGCCTATGCTCCAAGCTTAGCATCTCGGCAGACAGGTCCTCTATCCACCCATCAGATTCTTTGAGGCTTTCCAATAGCAAATCCCCACAGTTTATTAGGCTGGGCTTCTAGCTAGGTTTCTGATGTGTTGCTCATTACAGTACCTTCTACCCAATCCCGTAGGCTCTTAATAGGAAAGATGAAGGAACTGTTCAGTTGCCAATTCATCCATGCTGCACTTTTCAGTGTACAGCAAAACATGGAGTCAGTGTTCAATGCCAAGAACGTACTTTGGGCAATAGAACATCTTGCCATCTAAGAGACTGGAAGCACCATCCCACTCCACACCAATGAAAATAAACCAAGCTAGTGTGTTTTCAAAGAATTCATTATGGCGATGTAATCTGAATATATTTTACCCCCAAGCGATTGCTTTTGTCTATGCCCTTCATACTACCATTCAAGTTCTGATTGTCCAAGCCTTCAAAGTGTAAAGGAAGGTGAAGTCCTAGATTTCATACAACCTTGTTTTCAGAAACTAAATTGGGCTCCTTGACAACAATGGGCAAAGACAAGGTGTTGGGAAACTCATGTAAGTGTGGGATAACAGCGCTCTTCTCATCTTTACGATGCCCAGAACACAGTGATCTCTATTCATTTCTTTGAGTAAATTAACTAGAGACTCTGAGGTGTGCCAATACACTGTGTGAGTGAACTTCCTCTTTAGGATGACAGCAAATGCCTCCCCAGCTCCTTGCAACTCCCTGCTTCCCCCTTCTGTTTATTGCACATCTCGGCTTCATCTGCTTCCAAGCTTTTCTTAGATGCTCTGGATCCATCTTCAGGGTTGTACTGGATCCACCCTCTGTGCTCTCTGCTCCAAACCCTCCAAAATGCTGCTTTCTTACATCTCCGAGGACGGCAGATGCCTTTCTCTGGCCCCTGTATGAATGTGTAAAGATGTTTCTATGGCTATGCTTTAAGGGTTGTTTCTATGGCTATTTAAAACACCAAATATATTGGAAATTTCCCAGGGGCACACACATGCCTGATTTTATTCTAGATTCCCATGGCAACCATGCTTCCAATAAATATAGTTTATAACTATCCGTCACAAGTGCGGATGGAGCCTCCCTTTCCTTTACATATATTTATAAACTATGTATTTAAGCATTTCATGTGTTTATTTTTTTCTTTTTTGTGTGTTTTATATTTTAGTTCACTTTAAATTACACACTTAGAGGACAATAATTCGGACAGCAAATTCATTCTATAAAATGACCACTATTGGATCATTTGCAATTAACTGATAATAAATGCTTCCAGATTTTTGGCAGCGGACTGCAAGGTTGGCCAAAGACATTGACTCCTTCTATTTACACATTTTAAGTCATATTTTATTGCTAAAAATGAACCACAGAAGTTAGTCCGGATCACAACCCCTGCCTAGTGTTTTAAAAAAAAAAAACAAAAAACAAAGAGGAGTTAAGAATCTGGAAGAAAGTCACGCATCCGCCTGAAACCCAAGCTAGGAATAGAGTACTTAACTCCACCTGTGCCCCTCACCCCCATGATGTCACAGAGTAGTAGTTTTGGTTTGTTCTCATTGTAAAAATATATACTAAGTGCTTCTCGGTCTCCCGCCATTTGAACCGAATGTCTGTGAGGCCCTTGTGCTTCTGGAATTCCACTACTTACATAATGAAAGTACGATTTTTGGATGTAGAAAATGTTGGAGATTGCTGAAAAATCCCAGCAACCTCTGACAGTGGCAACTAGAAAATGATTACTGGATACATCGTAACACAGTGTGATCTAATTAAAAGGCATTCGCCGCTGCTGCAAACTAATAAACAATAATAAAAATGATTGCAAAGGTACTTAGCCTGTGCAGAGTGCTGTAGCGATCCAGCCTCCCGCCCTGCGAGAGTGAATGGGTGGAAAATAGCATTAGTAATAGAACATGCTTGACTTGGTCTGAGGTGAAACGTAAAGGAGAACTGGGCTGACTTAAAATTGATGGGGAGGGTGCAATGCCACTGAAGGAGGAAATTGAGTTTAGGGGGACTAGGTTTATATATATACATATATAATATATATATTTATTTATATATATAAATTTATTTTTATATATATATAAATAATATATATATATTTACTTGTGCTAGAAACAGGCGAGCACAAAGATATATTCAGGGACCTCTACTTTCCTTGGTGGGGGTGGGGAGCGGGGGAATAGAGGGGAGGGGTGACCCCCGAGGTCACAGACAGGCCCAGGGGGTAATAGTTTAAGAGGTTATGCAAGGCCAGAGTTCCTGCCCTTTTTTTGGTGGCCAGCCCTCTCTTAGTATAAGGGGCTTCCATCAGGACCCTTTCCCAGAGCCCTCTCTGGGAAGCCAATTCAACAAAATCAGTGGCGCAGTCCTCATCTGAACCAAACCTGCATGCTTGAATAGCAGCATCTGGCTTTGAAGAAAAAGGAACTGTCTCCTGACCGGTTTTGAGGGACTGCCATTCTTTCCTCCCGGGCTGAGCCGATTTCCCAGTACCACCCACTCCAGCGCGGGGGGGTGGGGGGCACATCTCCGCCCCCACGCCGGCGAGCTCTGGGCTCCCGGCAGACCACAAAGGGAGCGCGCAGGTTAACCCAGCTGCTCCATAGCCACCCGGGGTAACCAAAGCAACCGCGGTGGTCAGGAATGCACGCTAATTGAAGGGCCTGTTCCTCCCACAGGGATGAGCAACAAGTGAGGCAAAAATAGTGAGCTGGGCTGCCTATGAGGAGGGAGGAGGGGAGGTGGGGCTCAGCTCAGCCTCGGCCCTGGTGGCTGAGGGACTGGGGACCCGTAGAGAGCGCCTTCGAGGCCTCATTTGTTTTCTTAAACGACGCGGGGGCGATGAAAAGCTGCGGCAGGTCAGAAATCTTATGATGTATTTTCCAACCAGCTACCGTTCCGTGAAAGCACCAAGTTTCACTGGGCCCCAATGCTTGATTCACGTAGATGAAGGGAGACATACATCCCTAAGTCCTCATAAATGAAATGCCAGCGAGCAGTAAGACCTGGGCTGGTTAAAGCGAGCAGACAGGATTCTGTTTTGTTCAAACCACAGAAGACTCTTGAGATGGGTGACCACCATTACCTGCTCTCCTGGAAAACACCAGTGTTTGCGCCTGGACTTGCCATAAGTTACTTTGACATTTCTCTCGCCCTTCACTCTGAAGCCTATCCTAGTTTAGATTATAAATTTTGACACTGTCGTCCTAGGCCCACTAGGTAGATCCTTAATCCAAGTCATAGGTCTTCTCCAGATGCCAGTAGACATCACCGAATAAGCTCTACAACTGAATCTTTACAGTTAGCTAAGCGCCATCCTCTCAGGGGGAAAAAAAGGCTTTCCAAATAGTAACCCAAATGAGGCAGCCCAAAGACAAGAAGAGTCCTGGGTCAGACTGCCCCAAGTCTACCATCATGACAATTTCAACAGGACTCACATGCTACTGAGAAAATGTGAGTCTGTTCTTCATGGGTCAGTTCGCAAGGGGTCCGTTAAATCTCTAATGGACTGTGCTTAAGGAAAACCGACTGTTTAGCGGGCGTTCTCAACATAGATTTCCCTAACGAGGGTTCTCTCAGATACGGATAGGGGGACATGGGGAGAACGGCAAGGGTAGAAGAAACTAAGATCTGCTGAGTTCTTAATCCTTAACAATAGGTCTTCAGTGAAGAGTGATTAATAAAAACTCGAGAGAGCGAAATTGGGGTTGAACCTGAAGATCCGAAAAGCAAAACAACCAGCCACTGACTCTTATCTCCACCTCAGTCCAAAAGTGGCGACCCTGCCTCCAGGAATCTCAGAATGAGACTGTGTGTGAGAGCTGTCTTCTCCCGTCTTGTAACCCTCTCTAGGCTGGGATTAAAGGCATGCACTGCCCAGTTTCTAAGGCAACTAGGGTGGTTACAGGGATTAAAGGTGTGTGTTACCACTGCCTGGTCAGTAAGGCTGACCAGTGGGGTTATTTTACTCTCTGATCTTCAGGCAAGTTTTATTTCTTAAAATACAAATGAAAAGAGAGAAAAATTGGGGTTCAACCTGAAGATCTGAAAAGCAAAGCAGCCAGCCACTGGCTCTTACTTCCACCTCAGTCTAAAAATGGCGATCCTACTGCTAGGAATCTCAGAATGAGACTGAGAGCTGTCTCCTCCCATTTTATAATCCTCTCTAGGACTGGGATTAAAGGTGTGCACCCCTGTGATTAAAGGCCAGTTTCTATGGTAACTAGTGTGGCTACTGGGATTAAAGGTGTGTGTCACCACGGCCTCCTCTGTAAGGCTCTCTGATCTTCAGGCAAGATTTCTTTATTAAAATACAAATGAAATGCCACTACACTTCAGGGTAACTTTTATGACCCCTCTCCTACTTCCACAGATTGGGAAACTGAGTTCAAGTTAGCACGCCAAGGGCTGTCTGACCCCAAAGCCTCTGCTGTTCACTGGAACCATGTCCTGTACCTAAGAAACACTGACCCCCGTCCCCACTGGCACTTAGAGTACAGATGAGAGCGTGAGTGTCAGTGACTTGGTCTGTGTTATGGGAGGTTCCAAAGCTTCCCCAGCTTCTACTCACTCTGCCTGCCACACTCACAGACACCCAAACATCTCCTGGAGGGCAAAGCACCCTTCTGCTGCGCATCAGTGGCCCAGACATTGACGATCCAAGCACAGCTTTAACCCTTTCTTATACTGTTCTTTCATCACGGCCAAACTGTAACTTTTATCTTCACAAAAGACACAAACTTTTAACAGGGACAAGATGGCTATTTACGTATTTTGTATCTTTATCGTGTGGGATCCCAATACAGCTAAAAATACTCATTACATCTTTTTATCATAATTTAAGCAGAAATCATAATTGAAGCAATACTTATCCACTCTGTGGTGCTTATCAATGAGCAAGACCAGGATTATGCAATGAATTCTTGAAGCCGAGAGAAGCTCTTGCAGGGCATGAAAGGCTTGGCCCTGCATCTTTGAAGGAATCATAGTCTTCTCTTAGCTACAGTCGCTAAGGGGAGTTAGACTCCGCTTGGTGCCTGAGTAATTCCTCTGCCTCTTCCCTCTCCTCTATCCTTTCAATACATTTTCTCATTCTTTATAAAAACACGGCCAACCGAGACATCTAAGTACGCTTAAGGCAGAGTCGGCCAGAGGTTGGAGGAGAGACATCAGGGCAAAGCCTACAAAAACCCACTCCTTGTCTTCTGTCCCTCTCTTCTTGGGAGTTCATGGGGTTGTCTCAGCCGCTCTAGAATCCTGAGGGTGCATGTGCTGAAGTAGAATGTTCCCACCCTTGCTAGGGGTGAGTCCAACACATTGAAACAAGGCCAAGTCTGCAAATGAAATGTGGGCACAGCCCAGACCCTAAGATGTTCCAAAGGTTCTCTTCAGAAGCATGGCAAGAGTGTGGCTTTGTAATTCATTTTTTTCCCCTCTCCCCTCTGCCAGGAGTAAACTTTTTTCTTCCTTAGTTCTTTTGCCCTTCTTCCTCTGTTTGTAAATCTTCCAGAGAGAAACAGCAGCAGCCACTCTGAGATCAAAGTTTTAGCAGGCAACAAAGACCTCCAAGGAGGCTGTTGCTATGGGAACTCTGGGAGCTAAGGCCCTTCTAATAGGCAAATTTCCCTGGTTTGCAGCACCAGGCTGTGGCTGGCAAAGAGGGAGAGAGGGGGGGATGGGGAGTCTTGGCAACAAGTAGCCTTTCTGAACAGCCTGAACTAAAATCACTGGGATGTGGGACAGGATTCAGACTGGAACTGCAGGAATGCAGGGGTGGGTGCTAGCAGGGGTGGGAGCCTGGGCATTCCTGCACAGTCTCAGGAAATACTCCCGTTAAATATCCCTGGAGTCACCTCGTAGGAGATGTCCCCTCCCAAAATTTCATTGATTACTTATTCAGTTCTTAATGGCCTTTTAAAATACCAGTGAACAGAGACGTTTATTTATACCAGACATATGACTATGAATAGCTTGCATTAAAAAAAAAAAAGAAATCTATGCCTGCCCATTCCTTCTTGTCTAGGTAATATATGCTGTACTCTTGGGTAAATCACAGGAGGAGATGGAAGAAAAAAAATAGGAACATGACAGGAAAACAAAGGTAATTCTGCAGCATTGTATTTACGGGAAAGAATCGGTCCCAAATTAGTGCCTACTCAGAAGGACCTGCTGAGAGCGCACCTATTTCTGGCCTCCGCAGTTAGCGCTGCATTTGGCCCGTAAAGAAGCAGAAACTGATGATGAATTCCACAAAATGTTAGCAGTGTGTGTTTTTGCCTGCCTGGCACCCCTTTCATCTTCATTTGGAAACAACTGCCTAGTTTCCTTTAGGAAACTGCTTCTCTCTCCCTCTGCAGCCCCCAGTGGGGGTTGACTACCTCCCTCCCTTCAACAACGGGGCTTTTGCAGGACCTCTGCGGAGGGCTCTGTCCTCCTGAGGTGGATGGAAGCAGGGCCTGCCCAGGTCCTCTTTGCTTCATGGGAAGGGAGCCCGCCTGAAAATGATGCTGAGCAGAGCAGGAGGAGCCAGTCAAGGAAAGACCAGCTTGTTGGTCTGGTGAGATCACCAGATCTCATTGACTGAAGCTGGAAATACCCGCCCCCAGGGGTTACTTGTTACCTAAATCAAAAGATAGAGCTAAGTTAGTTGGAGCCTCCATCCCTTGCAATCAAAATAACTGTGGAAAACAATATGACGGCTCAAAAGAATGGGCTTCTCAGGGATCATTTCTTCTTCTGTACTTTACTGTTTGGTTTGAAGTATGATCAATAAGCATAATTATTTTTTTCTGAGACAGAAACAGTATTAAAGCAAAACAAATGGTATTTGAAGAACCGTCTTCTATGGAGAATTAATTTTGAAATCCAGGGTCTTTGAAAAGGAGTGAAAAAAATCATTGAAAACCTCTGGAATGCCATCTTGTTTATCCTTGTTTCTAGGCAACCTGGACTGAACCTGTTCTCTGTGTTAAAGCTCATCAGAGAAGGAGTTTCTGTGATTTCTCCAAACCACCCATAATTTCATTATAATAATTTGAAAAAAAAAACTGTTATTTACCATTAGGAACGTCTCCCTTAGCTTGAACCTAAGCACTCTTTGGTCATGTCCTCTTATTGGAATGCCTGGTTGGAGGCAGGAAGGTTCGCTTAGCCTCATTTCCTCTGAGGCTCTGTCCCCCTTTTAAAATTAAAGCCCTTTAAACAACAAGCTACCACAAGGGACATCAGAAAGAAAAGGTCAGGCCCTTATACTGTACATAGAAAGAAGTAAGAGCAAGGCAAGCTGCTTTTAGATTTTAAAATAATAACTTCCCTGCATGAGCCTTTCTGAAACGGTGAAGTCCTTTTCCTGCCAGCTGGAGCTGCCCCAGGGAATTTTATTCCTAGCCAAACAGTGGCATGGTTCCAGGTTATAAACAGCCAATCCTTGCCACCGATCCCAGACCAATGTCTAACCTCAGGTGGCTTATTTCTGGACACCCCCATCTTCTGTGACTGTCTGCTCGTACAGCACCACCGTCACCCACCCTGTCTAAATATTTCTAAGGTATCTGTCACTGTCATCTCAAAGCACCAAAACACTGTGTGCTTTTCCAACTTCAGAATGACTTTACCTTCTGAATCATCAAAAAGACAGCAAAGGGTGTTTGGGATAGTTTTCCTGTTTAATGTCGAAGCAGTGGTTGTCCTCCGTTGCCATGAATCACACATCTCTGGATATTTCTGAAACCTCTGAACGAAGCATCCGTAGCCACTGGTGGAGGTTCAGATATATCGGGTGGAGAGAGGCATGAGTCATGCTCAGTAGGGAGGTATTCCATCAAGACCAGAGCAACTGTGCCTTTGACGGAGGGGCCTAGGTCAATGGTGACAGAGATTTTAAGGAAGAAATGTAGAGAATGGAGGAGGCAAGCCCAGGGCAAGTAGAAGTCACAACCTACAGCCCCAAGCAGCAACCACACTTCTTAACAGTTTAATCTACAGTGTCTCGGTACACATAGGATTTGTGGTACTGTGAAAGCAGAGAAAGTTAGGGATCACAACAATGGGGTCTAATCCTTCACACTTTCTAAAAACTAGTGTGCAGTCATAAAAGCAGGACATTGATTTTCTTTAATTTGGAAAGTGAGGGGACTAATTCCTACTCCTACCCATAAAAGTATTCCAGGCAAGCACTGTGAGTTAGCTTCGGTGTATAGATACATTAGGTGGACACAGTGCCACCATATCTGTGCAGATATCACTTCAGCTGATATCTGGTGCAGAATAGTTCTATATTCTGTCAATTACGTTTCAAATAAGCGCTGATTGGCCAGTAGCCAGACAGGAAGTAGAGTCGGAGAAATGAGAACAGGAGTATTCTGGGAAGAAGGAAGCTCTCTCCCCAGTCCTGCCCAAACCACTGAAGAAGCAGGATGTGACTGTGACCTGCTGCTGAAAAAGGTATCGAGCCATGTGGCTAACATAGATAAGAGTAATGGGTTAATATAAGTTATAAGAGTTAATACAAGCCTGAGCTAATGGGCCAATCAGTTTATAATCTTATGGAGACCTCTGTGTGATTTTCTTTGGGACTTGCCGGCTATGGGAACTAGGCAGGACAGAAACCCCAAAGAGCTGGCCCTCAGGTTACAGATATCTACTTGGCCAGGGGAGGGGAGGTGGGAGGAGGTATTCGTGTGTGCATTCTATGCATATTGGTGGACTATCCCCAAGAAGCGCTGATCTCCCTGTGCTAAGCAGTGCACAACTGATCTAATTGGGTCAATAGGGCTTACTCTCTTAAGGCTATTTTTTTTTGGTTGGGAAAATACAAGAATGGAAAATAACGTTTAAGTCTGTTTGCTTGGTCTTTTTTTTCTACCAAGAGAGCCCTGAAGATACTTTTCAACAATTTCTGCAACATAAACTCAGAGGCCCTCAGGCATCTCTGCCAGTACCAAGAATAACTGCCATGTTAGCCACTGTCATTTTCTTCCAGGGCATTTACAAATGACTCAAGAAGCGCTCCGTGTCACCACACAGAGCTAGATCCTAAAGAGCCCCAGATGACCGTTCATTCATTTATCCCTTTTCATTTTCATCTGCTATCCCTACTCTCCCTTAGCTGGGAGCAAAAGTCTCCAGCACAGCAGAGCCAAATAAAACAGAAGCCTAGAATCACAGGCCACCACTCGGAGGGAACTGTTCAACTCACTGCAACAAATGTAGAAATAAACTTTTGGAATATATTCTTTAGCTCTCCTTTTAATTTTGATATCTTGCAATACATTTTTTTTTTTTTTTTTGCTGCTTACATTCACCAGAACCAGTGTTTTCTCTGGTGGAGCTATCACTAATAACTGATGAAATACCTAGATGAAGATTGCGACCAAATCTTCATCATCACCAAAATCAAACCATATTAACCCACTCAAGATTGTAGATATCTATGTCAAGTCAACAAAGACATATGCAGTGTTCAGTAACATTTAAGAGACACAAAGTGAGAACTAGCTATAGATGCTGCCATTTTCAGTTAAAGCCTCTTTATGATAGAGCCCTCCTTGGCAGGGCAGAAACAGACATGGAGAGGTATTGCTCTGCACAGTCCATCGTTCAGTGCTACTAAGGAACTCTCAGTTTTGTGAGGAACCGAAGGAAAGCACACATATAGTATCAGTGTTACCACGCTCATGAGGTGAAACTAAAACACCCCGCCAAAGGGTTCTATTCTTGGCCTCGTTCATTTTATAGCAATAGCTGGGGTGATTCATCTACTCTCATGTGGTCCTGATTCTTAAACCCACCGTCTCCTGTCTTCCCTTTCCTCTGACTTCCAGACTGACATTTACAAGTGTCAGCCAACAATTTGCCATGGACAGTTTTGGGTAAAATGCCATTTACATTGCTTACTTAAAGGAATTGGTTTCAATCTATGACAAATGTCCCAATGAAACAGAGCCCCTGGAGCTCCGTTGGTGTCCCACAGGCATCTTAAATTCTGCATGTTCACAGCTAGACTCATCCCTCTGCTTCTATGTTTGCTTTCCTCCTGTGTCCTCTTTCTTAGTTAATGGGTGACTGGTTCCCCACCTACTTAGAAATCCTGTTTGGCTCAGCTCTCTCACAGCCTCTGACACATCCCCAAGGTCGTTGGCTTTGATCTCAGAACAGCTGTTAGGGTGTCTTCATTTCCTGCTCTGGTTCAGAGTCTCACACCTTTTGTCTGTGCTTTGGCAGTCTCCCTATCAAACCCTGCTCTGCTCCCCTTCCTCTAGTGAACGAACCACCCACCTGGCATGCAGACTCTTCCTCCAGTGAACCACCTGCCGGGCACGCAGTCTCTGTTTCCAACGCCTCTTGTACACAACTTCACTCCAAATATTTGAAAACAAGTCCCTTGGCTTTTAAGTCCCTTTTTACTAGAATGAATCCTCTAGCCATTGCTCACAGAAAACTCAATAAGCATTAGTTCATGGTGTTATAATTAGCAAACTGTGAACCCCAGAAATCTTCCCAGGCAACTCCATTCTTTGACAGAGAACCCAGAAATCAGGTTGCTTTCCTGGTCTCACAGAAGAAAAGACTGTTAAACAAAGTGCCCTGCAGAATATAACAACCAAACTACTCTATGTTTTTTAAATGTGACAGTATTTTGAAAAATTTTATAAAGGGGTGTCAAAGACTCAGAAATTTGCATTTAGTCCTTTAAAGGATTCAAAACTTTCATCGATGGAAACCAGCTCCTTTAAATAATTAACACAAGTAGTACTGCCTTGGGAAAACCATCACATTTTGGATGTTTCTAATCACTGTGCAGCAGAACAAGGGTCGCTCGGGGGCATCGATGCCGAACCCTGATTCCATGCAGAGCCCTGGTGGCGGTGTCCCTCACTTTCAGTCGCGGTTCATCTCAGAGCAACGCTGGTTTCTGCTCCTCATCTCTACTGCCATCACTGGTGACCATTTTCATCCAAGCCTTCCTTTCACTCACTGTCTGCGGAACCCTTTGGGCCCCAAGGAAGGCATCCTCAGCCCACAGTTAACTTGGATTTGATTCAGAGGTATTTCCAGGATGTATTTTAGCGCGTCCTCAGAGGGCAAAACTTGCCCTTCCTTCATTTCCTCTACATCCTCTCAGGTGGGACTAAATTGTCTAGAGTGGTTTTTTCTTTTCTTTTCTTTAAAGCTGGCCTCCTTTCCCCCCACACACAGTTCTTCCCTGCCGATGGCTGCCGCAGTCAAACCACTGTGCTCACAATTATCTATCTAATTGCAAGCTCAAACTTCTTGTTCCTGAAAATTTGACTATTACAGTCCTGAGATTAGGCAAAATTTATCTCTTAGATATCTCAAGTCTTACCTCACCATGTTTTTTGGCATTGTCAATAAGCCTTTTGCTCCCTTAATTTCCATTTCCCTACAAGCCACAGCAGTTACAGTTCACACGTTGGCCCTGAGGAGTATGTTTAAGCGAACCTTCTAACAAGGAAAGCCAATGCTACCTCGGTTCCGTTTGTAAACGTTTGTAAGATGAAGACATGAGAGCAATTGCTTTGTCAAAGTCATGACAAAAAAAAAAACCAAAACACTAAAAATTTTAAATAGAAAATGCTACTTTATCCTGGGGTATTGAGTTTCTCACAGTGGGTTAAAAAAAAAAATCAGTCTTAAACTTTGTTTTCCCTTCAAACAAGGAGTTCTTGCATGTTCCCACAAATTAGTGTCAGCTGACTTTAAGAGGCTACTACAAGAGAAACGCAATGTCTTCTAAATCATGGCTTAGAGGGTACTTCATCAATGATTTTTTTCCTGCTACAATTTAGATGAGGTTTTGTCTTTTCTTGTTTTCTGTGTTGGTTTAGTCTAAGTTGTTTTAGTTAGTTTGTTTGTTTTATCTAACCAACATTTATAAAACACAAAATAGGCCCTCAATTTTCAAGATCATTTTGCACTAACATCCTTCCAGCCCACAAGAGGAAAAGTAGCCAAAGTAAGGGGTCCCCAGTTATGAAGCAGTGAATATTAATAAGGATGAGATGTGTTTGCTTGAAAATAACTCAGATGCTTCCCCTTCCAGCTAAACCAGCACACTTCGAAATAACTCTTCTCATGGGACGCATTTTATCACTAGACTCTCCACTGTGCAGCCCTGTTGCCTTCTGAGTATCTTAAGTAGAGACAATTGATACTTGTGGGAGTGGGACGAGACTCCTGGGGGCTCCAGGAGTGCTTGCACACCAATGGGTTCCTATCTCTCTTTCATCTCTACCATACTTCCAAGGTCTCTGGCATTAGTTGGTAACAAAGAAGGTAAGGCAAATGAGGGTTAGAAGTGAAAGTAGAAAGTAAGGGGCACTGAGGAAATGAGAAACATTTCTGACAGTGCTCCAAAGAATCAGAGCCTTCCGGAAGCAAGACACGATAGACACAGCCACTACTCAGAAAGAGACTACCCTACAACAGGGCTGTCTGTGCAGAAAAGATCAAGACCACATGTGCAGTCTGCTAACACATGCAGGGAGAAAAGAAACACAATGCAAGCAGCCTAAGGTGGAAAGGTTGCCCCTGGTTCTCACTTACCCAACACCAGCAGTTCCACGGAGTCCTCATTTTTGCCTTCCAGGTCATCCGGGGTGGTGATGATACAGTAATAGAGTCCGCTGTCTCCCCACATGAGCTTTCCAATCTGCAGATCCGCATCTGTGATCACAGAAAGGAGGACCCACTCCTGAACCCCCGTCCTCCCAAAGAAAGGCACCGAACCATGGGGCCTGGGACAGGAGCGCCCTGCTGGGACATCTACATGGTTCTGTTTCTTTGCCTGCATAGTGGCTGGGAAATGCTCATTTTATCTCAAACAAAATAATACAAACTAGCATCTGTAGGGCAAGAGAATTAGAGTACAGCCACAAAGAGATCTGGTTCTAGCCCACTTTCGGGAGGAGCTGACGGCTTTGAGCCAGGTCTACAGTGGAGCCTAAGAACTAGGTAAGTTCCCAAATAATTTTGGGTTCCTAGAAATAAATTTATTTCTTCAAATCATCCAATGATCGAATAGGTCACGAAACTTTTCTGATCTAAAGCTTTAGGGAACTGGAGAGAGGGTAGGATCTATTCATCTACCTGGCTCTGCTGCTTGTATGCATACATCCCTTTTCCAGGAAAAGGAATTTTTAGGAAAGTCCCCTTTTCAGGGTCAGTAAAGGGCAGAAAGGGCCTGTCCAGGTACAGAATGTCTTCCTCCGAAACTCATTTCAAACAGTTTTGAAAGCAATTTCTGAGATTGGCGTTCAGGCTCTAAAAGGCTACTCCAGAGTTTATGTCTGTGTTCCCTACATAATACATTGTCTACAATGTATTGTCCCTCCCTTGTCATTCAAAGCAATATGCCAGGGCTCTTGACGTTCCCATCCCCCACAAAAATCAGATCCTTGAGGAACAGAAAGAGGACTTCCCCTTCAGTCTGGGGGAAAAAAAATGGAGCTCCCTCCCACTCCCTGGGTTCAGAACAAAGGCATTGGTACCGTGAACTATCGTGATCTCTCTGCCCCTGTAGAAATCTCCCAGGGTAACGGTCGAGCCCTGTTTTGAAGCGACCACTCGAACGGTCCTTCTGCTGTCTAAACAATCCAAGTAGGGGTCCCATTCCAGGTTCCTCTTGCTGAGAGCTTGGGCCCTGGGAGAGGACATGCCCAAGGATTCTCCCATGCGATCCTGGCAGTAGGACTTGAACTTCCACTGCACCACCGCAGGCTGCTGGGAGGACGTGGAGAAGTGGCAGCGAAGCACGGTGGGCTGGAAGAGCATGGCCACCTTCTTCTTGTCGGGCACTGAGACCTGAAGGCCTTCAACCATGGCTGCAAAACAGAACGGACGTGTCCAAGCCGGATGCGTATCACGGGCCTCACCTCTCACCACGTGACAGCGTTCCTGCTCACACCCCTATCCTGCATTTATTTAGGCTCACAGTGCCAGGTAACGGTCTATTGCAGTGAGGAAGGCAGAACAACAAGAGCTTGAGGCACCAGTCACGCTGCATCCACAGTCAAGAAACAGAGTTATAAACGTGTGCTCTTAACTCACCTTCTTTTTATCCGGTCCGGGTTCCTAGCCCAGGGAATGACGCCACCCACAATGAGTAGGTCTTCCCACCTCAACCCAATCCAGATAAACCCCCACAGGCATAGGCATGCCCAGAGGCTGTATCCCAGGTCTTTCTAGATCTCATCAAATTCATAACTGAAACTAACCACCACATTGGCAAGACATTCTAAATCACATCAGCTAGCTTCCTGCCTTCAGCGTCACCCCTTTGATGGAACTCTATCTGCACCACGCTTCACAAATACCAAACTTAACAGGAGCCGTGTTATTCTGCATCTCCACATCTTTGCACGGGATGACCCTTGTTTCTGCAATGCTTTGCCTCACTTCCCTTGGAATTTGTTTTCCATCATCCAAAATGCAGTTCAAAGGCCTCTTAGGATGAATTCTTTGACCCGCTTGTCCCTTCCCCCTTCATGTCAGCCACACACAGCGTTCTTGTGCACACAGTCATTGTAACAATTCGGTGAGTATTTCTTTTCCTGCCCTTCCAGGAAAGGAGAGTATATCGTCTTGCCACCCTGAATTATGAAGCCCAGAGGTGCTGAACAAGTACTTGATGAATAACATTGAAATCAGGAAGTATGGCTTCAAGAGAAGTTGACTTCCCTTCCTGATGGTGACCCAAGCAAAGGGAAGAAGTAAGGGAGAAAAGAAATCTCTTCATGACAGAGAGATCTCAGGACCAAAGCAGTAGACTAGGTTGAACAGCTCTGAAGAGCAATCAAAAGAAGGAAAGACACAAAAATCAAGTGAGAAGAGATGCCAGGTAATTACAGTGAATGAGAGACCAAGTGAGTTAGAGACAAAGAGCTGCGTGAACTCATTAATAAAATCTAGACATTCTAAGCAATGAGAACACAACTTAAGTGAATGGAAGAGTTAGAGATTCGAGCCTAGAAACTTCCGTCAGAAGAAAAAAAAAGGAAAAAGAAAGATAAGAAAAAAGAACTGTGATGAGAAGCAGAGAAGAGGAGTATAGATATAGATAGATGATAGATAAATAGATAGATAGATACAGATTTAGCTATAGATGATTGATAGATATAGATAGAAGATAGATAGTCAGATATAGATAGATGATAGATAGATGTAGATGATAGATAGATAGATAGATAGATAGATAGATAGATAGATAGATAGATAGATAGAGATAGGTAGGTAGGTAGGTAGATAGATAGATAGATAGATAGATAGATAGATAGATAGATAGAGATATATGGAAGAGGTTCAGAGTTCAATACAAGAATTGCCAAGTTGATTTTGGTACCTTGGAGCAGGTTTCTTTTTCCCCCTTGGTTTTGATTTTGGTTTTTTAAGACAGAGTTTCTCTGTGTAGCCCTGGCCACCCTGGAACTTGCTCTGTAGACTACGCTGGCCTCATACTCAGAGATGTGCCTACCTCTGCCTCTTGGGTGTTGTGATTAAAAGCATGCACCACCATGCCCAACATGGGGCAGAAGGTATTGCCTTAGAACTGCAGTACAGACTTGAGACAGGTGAGAAAGGATACCTTTTCCTTGAGAACCTTCTTCTCTGTGTCTATAGTACAAAGCGCTCACCCTCACAGCTCAAACACACTTCTTAGGAACATGTCTCTTTACCAAAGCAGCCTTGGCAAGGATAAGATGTACTCATGTCTCCTAATTTCCAGACCCATATCCTCTCTCCTCCATGAAAAGCACAGGGGAAACATGGGCCCTAATTCTTGTTATGAAAAACAATTTCTTCATTCCATGGAATTTGGTAGTGAACACAAGAGTGTTTGGACCAGCTATGTGCTTGGAGGCGACCCATGAATAAATGAAGGAATGGATGAGCAAATATGTGACTATTAGTATGAGGATTTTGAGGGCTTTGCAGAGGAAAGTAGTAAGTGAGTCATAGATCGCATAGTATATTAAAATAGTGTTGGCATCCAACAGGAGGGCTTAGAATATCATCTGACAACATACGAGTGGCAAGGCCTTAAAATCTGTGTAGTAATCTGAGACTCGCTCTCCTCACCTACCCACTAAGTATTGTACTGCTTTCTCCCAGGGTCACAACATGACGTCTCACTGGGCTCCTTCAAGGAGCAGACTTAACAGAGGTTCACTTAGAGGTAGATCTCACATGACAATCCCCCCCTCACCATTTTCACCTTTGTTCTTACTTCCAGTTCTGATGCCACCCCATCTCAAGGACCATCTCCTGCCACCGGGTTTGAGCATACCCATATTATGTAGACCAGCCCCATCAAGGGGTAAATAACAATTCCATCTGGAAGCTCAGTTGCAATCTCCCACCCCAAACGCTGTAGCTAATTCCACTCTCCCTGAATCACACCGCTGAGACAGGAACACACATTACGGTTACTCCTGAACGTATACAGCACCAAGTTTTGAGCATGTAATACCTGGAACCTTTATGTATATCCCAGTTTCCCCGGAGATATAAAGGAGCAGAGAGGTGACACGGACTCAATTATTAGCAGCTGTGTTTGGAGGAGACACAGGCACTGCTGCCAGGACACACCGTGCACTTGACCATGCCAGCTCTCCGCTCTGGGCCCTGCTGAGACTCCGATTGGGAAAATCACAGCTCCTAGCCTCTCTAGGGTAAATACCATCAGCAAGGGGGAAGAGTGCAACGTAAAAGCATTGGTGAGGTTTTTAATGTCATTTTTTTAAAAGAAAGAGTCAAGTTTGGTTTTATTCATTAGATGATTGCTGTGAATAACGTCCTCAGCAGCTCTGTTCTCTGTTAATGAGATCAGTCATTTGAGTAAGCCAAGCCATTGAACCCTCTTAATCAATTATTAATAGAGGTTAGTCAGTCAATTCTCAGCTTCTTCCGCGATAGACACGCAAACCCCTGCTAGGAAGAATAAGAAACGTGTTCTCGGAAAGGCTTGCCTTTTCACAGCATGGCAGTTAAAGGCCTGGATTTGGGAATCAATCCTAAATTAGAAATCCAGCTACGCAGCCTTAGGCAAGTTACTCAATGCATGAGTAAAACCACAGTAACAGTAACAGTCTTACGGGGTTGTTTAATGGCGAAAAGCACTTTATCCTAAATACTGATGGTGACAGATACATATTAAGCACCGAAGACAAGCAACTGCTGCTGGTGTTGCTGCGACTAGCAAGGAGTATCAGTTGGCCTCTGGGGAGCTGTGGTCCCCAAGCTAGGCAAATGAAGAGAGCCAGGTATGAGATGTTGAGTGTGAAAGGGGCAGAATGGGCAGAAAATGCACAAGCATGCTGGAATATAACATTAGGACTTTCACGGTGACAGTGCCTGGCTATGGTCATCACTTCACTAGTACAGGCCCTTGAAGTCAGAATGGAGAGTGGTGTGTGTGTGTGTGTGTGTGTGTGTGTGTGTGTGTGTGTGTACATGCACACTGTATGGGCACAGACGCAGATGCTGGTGCAATGGGGCCCTGTACTGAGGACAGAGCTGGGTTCTGAGTATCAGTTTACTGGACTTTTGAGGACCGTAAGTGTTAAGATTTAAAACTAAAAATGACAATCCCTGTCTCTACTTTGTAGGTTTCCAATGCTAGGGTGAGAACCATTCAGCTCCAAAGGTTGCTCTAACCCTATTCATCAGGAACCCATCCTCACAAGAAGATGAAGGTCTAGAACTACTCTTCTGGCCCCAACCCTAATGTCTAGGGTGAGGGATGGGATCTTTGTGCCCACTGGACAGCATCTCCTGTTCTCATCCTGTTTGCCTCCTACTGACATCGCTTCCGCTCTGCTGTGCTAACCTGTACCCTAATTGTCCTGACCAAACCTTCAATTTGCTTTTCTCAGACCCAGATAGCAGCCCCTTCTCTGAAGGGCTGGGAATTCTTCCTCTATCCCATCATGCATCTGAAACCACTATGCCTTCCCTTCGATGAGGGATTGAAACCCTACAAAACTAAGAGTTGTTGGGAACTGTGATCACAGTGAGGCACAAGTAACGAATGGACCCCAGGTAAAAACTTCAGTGTTGATGATTTGTTCCCTGCCTTTGACCCCATTCAGTTAGTCACTAAGACCACATACCCCTCAAACCTGGATTTCCTCTGTTCTCACTATAACCGGCTTCTAGTCCCTCCTACCAGGTAATAGCTGTACGGCACTCTGTGCTAAGTCCCTCTCCTATAGCGTTTGAATGAATTCTTTCAAAGGCTTATACAATAGAGGTAATTATCACACCCATTTTACATATTAAAAACTGATGCTCAAACATGCATATCCTGTCTAATATACCAGGGTAGCAGGTGACAGCCAGACTGAGGCCCAGGCTGACTGGCTCCAAAGTTCTTAACCATCATTTATATAGATAGCATTACCATCTGGGTATGAGAACAGTGTCCTGTGTAGCCTCCTACTTCTAGCCCAATCTACACTCCACATTTTTTTTTCTAGAGCATCTCTTTTAAACACATTATTATCCATATCAGTTTCATTTTCAAACATTTCAGCTTCTTGCTTTAAAGAATACTCATTCATCATTCTTTCCAGGATAAAAATCCCCAAATCTCAATGCCTTGGGATGATATAACATCTTATTCATGGGTCTCAAGAGATGGCTCAACAGTTAAGAGCACTTGCTGTTCTCCCAAAGGACTTGAGTTTGGTTCCCAACACCTACATTGGGCAGCTCACAACCACCTATAACTCCAGCTCCAGAAGATCCAATGCCCTTTTCTGGCCTCTAGGGGTATCCACATACACATGGCAGCTACAAACACATACAAACTACCATTTAAAGACAGATCTCATCCCTGATTGGCCCCATATACACTTCAGCTATACACTTTTCACCCTTTGTCTATAATAAAAGGACAGATGGCTAAAAAGTGTTCCTGGAGCCAGAGAGAAGAACTGAGGGGAGGTGTGGCAAACACAGGAACAAGCACTGGCACACAGTGGGGAGGCAGGAATTTTGAGCACAGTCTCTGGCACACAGTGGGAAGACAGGCATTCTGATCTTCGGCACTAGCACACAGTAGGAAGACAGGCATTCTGATCTTCAGCACTAGCACACAGTGGGAAGACAGGCAGTCTGAGCTTGGACACTAGCACACAGTGGGAAGACAGGCAGTCTGAGCTTGGACACTAGCACACAGTAGGAAGACAGGCATTCTGATCTTCAGCACTAGCACACAGTGGGAAGACAGGCAGTCTGAGCTTGGACACTAGCACACAGTGGGAAGACAGGCAGTCTGAGCTTGGACACTAGCACACAGTAGGAAGACAGGCATTCTGATCTTCGGCACTAGCACACAGTGGGAAGACAGGCAGTCTGAGCTTGGACACTAGCACACAGTGGGAAGACAGGCAGTCTGAGCTTGGACACTAGCACACAGTAGGAAGACAGGCATTCTGATCTTCGGCACTAGCACACAGTGGGAAGACAGGCAGTCTGAGCTTGGACACTAGCACACAGTGGGAAGACAGGCATTCTGATCTTCGGCACTAGCACACAGTGGGAAGACAGGCAGTCTGAGCTTGGACACTAGCACACAGTGGGAAGACAGGCATTCTGATCTTCGGCACTAGCACACAATGGGAAGGCTGCTGTCCTGAGCTTGGGTACTAGCAGTGGGAAAGCTCAGGTACTTTCAGGTATCAAGTTAGGGATCTTGAGTTTTGAATTCTTTCCTAATCATTTTAGAGGTACAGAAAGAATCTGTTCCACCCTCCAAACTAAGGTAGGTATTCCAGAAAGCTGAAGAGAAGCGAAGGACAGTGAGGAAAAGAAAGAAATAAGTGAGGGGCGCAGGAGGGTGTGTGGTGCCGAGCACACCTGGAGAATTTAGAGAACCTTCAAAAAGTTAAACACTGACTGAAGGAAGTGCTAGATGGCTATCAAAGCCCATTGGCCATGAGTATTTTAATTCTTTCAAATGTATTTAAAATTCTTCTTTAGGCTTTGGCAACACCAAGAAAAAAATTCCAGATCTTGGTACATTTAATCTAACCTTGTTTATTTTATTACTCTAAAGTCCCCAAGGTTAGTTGCCAGAATTTAGTTGAGTCTGCATCCCCAAAATACAGCAGAGCCATAGAACACACTGAGGTCTAAAACCGTGGTGTGTGTGAAGAAATGGATGCACACATGAACTGTGGGTCTGTATGGCTTTCTTAGCAGGTGGCCTCAGGGCAGAGCATGGATTCAGGCCAATACCTACGAAGCTGCCTGGAAGTAGAAGTGAGAGGCGACCGCTCAGAACAGTAGCTGCCCTCTTGGATTATTTTCAGAGTAGGGAAAGTCTGCTCCAAGTACAGACACTGCCTGCAAAATAGGGTCCTACCCCAATTCTCGTCTGAAGAAAAGGATTCTATATATGACAAACTGTGTTCTTATGGAAATAACAAAAGCAAATTCTAAAGCAAAGTGTTCTTATTTTAGCACCCTCAGTTTTTTTTAAGCTCCTTTCCCCCACTTGTTCGCTATTCCTCCAGCATCTTTGAGAGGCAGTTCTATAAGCACACCCCCATTTTAGAGAAACAAAATTGCTGCTAATGGTCACAGAGAAGCATCCTTGAAGAAAGCATCTTTAGCAGGTTTTTTTATAGAGCTTACCATCACTTAGTGTCTAGTCTCCAGAGCAGACTTGATAAATTCTCATCCCCAGAGTATCCCATAGACTCCTAAGGCGTGTCTCTCTTCTGCTTGACATTTCAAATCTTCCTTCTCCTGTCCTCAAGTTGTCCTAAGAAATTTATCATTTGTTTTCACATTTTAAACATGCTGTCTCAATCTCCCAAGACATTTTTTAAAGAGACACCTAACGGGCAGGCTTTCTAAACGTAGGCATTGAATAGACAGCATGCTTATATCTCCAGTGGGGTTAGCCCATAGTCCAGTCAAGTACAGAGAGCCTGCACATCCCTGAGTGTTCAGGATGGGAGCATTTGCCTAGCGTTCACCTGCAGGTTCAAAGCTTAGAGACCAAGGAAGTACAACTTGATAGTTTTCTTCTAGAAGTGGAAACCATCTTCTTAATCAACGATGGTCAAAAAATAAAATAAAGTCTTTACTAAGAGTAGTAGACAGTGCCTTAGTATTGCCTGTTTTCTGAGCTTCGTTCTCTCAGTTTCCCAGGTGACACCCCAAGTTAGTCAGATTCTCTACAAAAAAATTTCTTCCCTGCTTAAACTGGCCAGAACCAGTAGTGTCTCTTCTTTGCTACCTCAGTACCTGAATCCTTCATCTACATTAGCGGTGGGGTACCCAGATAAACCATTTGAAGATTTTGTTTTGTTTTGTTTTTGTTTTTTGAGACAGGGTTTCTCTGTGTAGCTTTGAAGCCTGTCCCGAAACTCGTTTTGTAGCCCAGGATGGCCTTGAACACACAGAGATCCACCTGCCTCTGCCTCCTGAGTGTAGGGATTAAATGTGTGCACCACCACTGCCTGGCTGAAGTATTTCTTTTCTTATACTAGTATTCTAGTATGTTTGTCTAAGAATTTCAAAGATCAACACCATGTACCCATTTCAGATAGGACTGTGGGCAATGACATCCTGGTGGGTTTTGCTCATGGCCTAGTTATCTCTTGCTGCCAATAGCTCTGATGCCTGTGCACTCATTAAGCAAACTTCCTATGTCTCCAGCTGAGCCACACTTTCTCATTCTGCCACCTCCATGTAGATAAAAACCAGACCCATGCCTCCTTTCTATCTGATTTGTCTCATCGTCCACAGATCTGAAATGAACTACGGGTGATGTCGAGCTGGCTTATGTGCTGTTCCAATGAGACCAAAGCCGGGCTGAACGGGGTCAGCCTTCATCCTGCAGTGCGGAGGGACCTTAGAAACCATCCCAGTTCTTCCAGATGGGTCAGGCTTCAGTCATTTAAATAGGGCAGAGAGCATATAAGAAAGTTCCTACCAACCTTTGTCATCTTGTTATCTGTATTTCCTGTCTAGCTCTTCCCTGAGCTCCAGACCCAAATACATAGCATTAGTTGATATTTTAGTGTTGCATAAGCATATTCACACTCATTCTGATAAAGAAGGAGACACAACCATTCCCTCTGTAGCACTAATAATAAAAACCCAGAGACAGATAGTGGGCTTCAACCTGAAGATTAGAAAAGCAAAACAGCCAGCCACTGACTCTTACCTCTACCTCAGACCAAAATGGCCATTCTGCCTCCAGGAATCCTCAGAATGAGACTGAACTGAGAGCTGTCTCCTCCTGTCTTATATTCCTCTCTAGTACTGGGATTAAAGGCATACACCACTACTGCCCTGCTTCTTTGGTGAGCTAGTGTGGCTACTGGGATTACAGGTGTATGTCACTACTGTCTGGTCTGTAAGGCTGACCAGTGGGGCTAGTCAGCTCTGTTATCATCAGGCAAGCCTTATTTATTAAAATACAAACGAAATATCACTACACCCTCCTTTTCACTAATAGAACATTCCAGGTTTTCATTTGGCCAGACAAACCACCCAAAACTACACACTTCCTAGACTCTCTTGCAGCTAGCTGTGGCCATGTGACCAGGTTTAGCAAGAGGGAAGTAAGGCGTCATCTTTGTCATCTATGCCAACAAGCTGCTTGCCTTCGACTCTACTTCCCTTGTTCCTCCTGCTGAGAAAAGCCTACAGCTAGGAGCCCCATGCTGGAAATGGTAGCCCTATCCTGACAGATTCGAACTGTAATGAGAGAGAAAAAGAACTTTATATTATTAGTCACTATGTGTGATAGTTAAAATCACCAACTTTGTAGAACCTAAAATAACTGAGGAGGCAAGACTCTAGGCATGTCTGGTAGGAATTATTGAGATAAGGTTAAGTAAGGCGTGAAGACCCAACCTAATTGTAGACTGTACCCTGCCATGGGCTAGAGTCCCAGACTACATGAAAAAGAGAAAGGGCTGAACTCAAGCATTTCTGCCGCCGATACAATGTAATCAGTGTCTCAACTCCTGCCACTATGACTCCCCTACATAGTGTAGACTGTAGCCTTGAACCATAAGCCAAACAAACTCTCCCTAAGTTGCTTTTTATCAGGTGATTTGTCCCAGCATTGCATAAAGTAGCTGATGTGCTCTGATTTAGGGTACCTTAATTATAGCAGCCTAGGCTATGCTATAATCAGGAGAAAGAGTTGAAAAGATTTCCACGCTTTATGGGCTTCCCCTTTTATATTAGTTCATATCCAGGATGGTATTCCTAGAAATTCCAAGACAGAAATCTGGAGGCATCTTTAACATTTCTTCCCCTTGGACCTCTGCATCCAGCCAGACCCACTTCCGCCACCCCGTCTGTCTGTCCATGTCTGTCTCTCATCTCACTGCACCATGTGGGGTCAGGTCCCATCACACCTTCTCCTACAAGGTTTCTTACCCACATCTAATCTATTTCCCACATGGCACTCCCCTGCCTCGGATTCTTTCTTCAATGTTCCCTCTAGCTTTCTGGAGGACAAAGGGGCTTCTCTTTCCTTTGCTCCTGCAGCACTAAATGCTTCAACCATAGATAAATATTAGTAGTTTTCAGAAAATATCACATCCTCCCTTGATCCCCAGCCTTTACGCAGCCTATTCCGTCTGCACATTCCTTTCTCCCCATAGCACCCCTACCCTTCTAACTCCTACTTATTCTCCAGGACTTCATCGAATCACTGTCTCTAAAAGCTGCTTCCAGCTCTTACGGCAATCACTGTACCCCGCAGAATCACATTTCATTGCCTGAGAGTTTCCTTTTCAGTCATCTGGGGCTTTTGTTAACAACAGTTCCATTCTGCAGATTTCTAAAGAGTCTGCAGCACAGTAGTGATGACATTACCGTTCTTAGATGACTTAGTCAGGCTGATTGGCTGCACTGTTCCCTCGCCAATCTGCATTTGGGCTCTACAGGCAAGGGTACAGTCAAACTCTACAGGATTTCCTTTGCCCAGTGTACTACGAGCAGAGAAGGCATAAGGCTTACGGCATGCGTAAGTCCAAGTCTCGAAGGCACTTGTGTGGTTTGGCTCCTCACTGCCTCTATACTCCTACCCAATGTCCAAGCATTTGCCCTCGATGGTGAGAACAAAATATCCAGTTAGTGCCTGTTCCTTCATACTGGGTATTGGAATTAAGAGTCAACTAGTACTGGGTCAAGTCCACCAAGCCTAGGTGACAGCCAGCTGCCCACAGCAGAGCGCAGCTTCATGTGACATGATTACAAAATAAGTATCATCTACAGTGAGCTACTGAGATTTATTTCTTGATATTGCATCAAGATGCTAATGAATATATCTAGTTGGGTTCATGAGAAGTACTGAGTTATTGGTATGTGTGTCAAACATTGTTCTGAGAGCTTTTTACATGGTTTAATTTTAATTATCTGACTAGCACTATGAGGTGAGTTAGCTTTCCACGTCAAAGTCAATGGAAATAAGATAAAATACTAATCTAGTGTTCAAATTCAAGTCAGTTAGTGGTAATTCTACCCTTAAATGCGGGGGGGGGGGGGGGGGGAGAGAGAGAGAGAGAGAGCTCCCTCTGACCTGCTTCTACCTCTGTATCAGTCCCTTGGCAAGCTCCAGTATGGGAGTAGTAACATGAGGGCCCTGTTCCTAAGCCAGAGTGCAGCATCCTGGAAGCTCCAGACCCGGAAGGAGAAGCATCTTCTTCTTAGTTCTTTCTTGTTTCTTGGCTCATAAAGAGCTCCAGTCATCCAAAACGCTCTCTTTCATTTTCAGAGAGCCAAAAACCTATCTCAACCACCACAACTTGAAGCCTGCTTATAGCACAGCCACATCTTGCATGGACCAACGCCTAGTCCCCAAATGCTCAGCCATGTCTGCTGTCCCGGGGACACAGCCTCTGCCTCTCCAGAATATTCCTCACTCCCACCCCCACCCCCATCCCTCAGAACTTAATTTAGAGAAAAACCACCAACCAATCTTTCTCACTTTCCCCTCTACTATTTTCCGGAATTCTATAAACTCTAAGCCTCAATACTCAAGATGCCACAATGGTCATCATGCATACTCACTTAAGTCAAGAGTTATAGTTTGATCCACCTTAACCAAAATAGAATGATTCCCTTGGATTCTGGCACTCGAAACAACCAACTTATGCTAAAGTGGAGACACACTGTATCTCATGCATTTTTCAATAAATAAAACCACATAGACAGATACGTTCCTTATTTCTTCTGAGACTTGGTCTTCTTGAGCAGAAGGAGCACTGAGATAATATATATGAAAGCTACCCAACACCGAGAAATAGATAATAGCACAAAGTAAGGACACCCCCACAAGCCATTACTTTTCTGTGTATTTCTGACCAAAGAAAGAGAAGGATAAATGCCAAAGGAGGGAAAAGATAATGAGTCCCGAAAAATGAAGGGATAGTCCAGGCCCATGCTGGATGTAGGAGGATTTAGCCCATCTATTCTAATGCGTTCACCTCACTCTATCAGTTCCCACAGTGACCGCCCAATCCTGTCTTCCAAAAACTTAATGCTAACCCATTTGTTCTTCTGAAAATCTCAACAACAGATTTCCCCCTTCCTAGCTGGTGTTTTTCATTCTAATCACTAAAGAAAGCTGAGATTACCTCGGTTTCCGTCACGGGGTGAATTATAAAAGAATGAACAGACTGGTCACTCTGAGCTTTGATATTCAAGTCATCAAAATTAGATGGAGAAAAAGTTCAGGCTCAGAATCACATAGCCAAAAGGAACCCCAGAAATCACCCCATAGTTTAACAGGCTGTAAGATCAAGATAGAAACCTGCCCAGGGCTCTACAGCTGTTTGTGGAAGGGCTAGTTCTTGAACTCAACCTTCAAGTCCCAGGTCAGCGAGTCTTCCAGCCATCAAATTCCAGTACTAAGACAGCTAACATTAGACCAAGCATTAAGTACTTGGAGTAAAACTCCTAGCTCCTAGGACACAGTAGCACGGAGCTTACAATAATACAAGCAATACCAAGAATCTTGGCAAAGCAGCCACTCAGCAGATTCATGCCATCTTCTTCTAACCCAGTGAGAAGCATCCAGGCTGGGGGATGGTGAGCATGGGGACAGCCATGATAAAGTAATGAAAAAAGTTTGGTATAAACAATGCCACTTCTGCCGAAGATGGCAGAAAATAGAAGGGGAAGAGCAGAGTCGCAGTACAGGACGTAAAAGAGGATGATGGAAGTTGATGTACCAGCAATCTCTAAAAGGGAGTCTTTTTTTCGTAGGACTAATAACACTCTAGGTCTCCATACCCACTATTCCTCCATGGTCATCAGATAGCAAAGTGGCCCGGGGAACAGCCACGCTTCAGTGCTCCCGGGCTCATCTAGACTGGGTCAGGAGTGTTTCTGAGGTACCTCACAATACTTCTAGGGAAGGTTTCTTATTGTTCTCACACAGTGCTGATACTGCTCTACACCGTCACACAGCCGGTGTCTTTGCCTCCCAACTGAGCTCTTAGAAGGCAGAGACCACAGTTTACTCATCTTGTTAATTCACAGTCAGCTTGGACTGGAATCCCCTAATCTGGATTGAATATGCCTATCCCATGTGCTACAGCACCAAGGTAGCTCATTCAGAACCGCCAACCATCCTAATAAATTACCCAAGTGTACCTAGTCACCACCTAGACTGACCCTTCTCTGAGGGTAAGAACTGTCTCTTCGGGAGCTTTATTCTCGGCACCTCTCATCACACTTAGACACCACAGGAATTGAGCATGCACTTTCAGAGTGGGTTAAGCGGACTAAAGAGTGGCAACAAGAACGCTGAGGGGGCATATAGTCTCCATCACAGAGAGTCTCACGGAGTGGACTCTCTCGGAGTAGATTCATGGCCTTTCTCACAGCCTCTACCACCAGAGAAAACAAACCCAACGTCGCTGTACTGGGGAACAAAGACTGAATGAGCCCTTATTCAAGGCTGGTTTGCTAGATGGCACCTGTTGCTAAAATAGCAGCTGGTAAGCATTTTGTTTTGTTCAAAACAACAACAACAACAAAACCAATCTACTGCAGGAAGCAGCCCTGCAATGACAATGAGAAATCATGAGGCTAAATATATAGCAGGAAGAAGCAGGGGATTTTAGCAATGAAAGACAAGGAAGGAGCTGTTCCAGCCTGAGGGAAAGAACCCAAGTGTTGATTAGAAATTGCTCAGCCTGCCTTAAAGCAATGCAGGGAAGTAGAATGGTGGAGAGAGAGAGAGAGCATGGGGGAGGGGAGGGCGGGAGAGAATGAATGTGGTTAGTTCTTGGCTCTCTGTCTCATTTTTAATCTGCTTTTCCCCCTTTCTCTCTCTCCATTTTTTACCATGTCTCAAGAGAGAATTCATTGATTGGACTGAACCGTAATTTCTTACCTTACCTCCTATGGTTCCTGTGTGAGGAATGAGTCTAAATCCCTCTCAGCCTTGACTGTTCTCTCTCTCTCTCTCTCTCTCTCTCTCTCTCTCTCTCTCTCTCTCTCCTTCCTCAGGCCCCTTCTCTTGCAGCCATTGTTAGCTTCCCACACTTTGCAGGGGCTGAGAGGCGCCTTGACCATCAGCACCTCCGAACAACAGGGAATGGGGGATGGCAGGGGCAGGTAGTCAACGGCATCACATGCAGATCACCCCTGCCATCTGTCAGCAGAGACACCCTGCTCAGTAACCTGTTGCCGGTTTCCAGGCAGAAACAGCTCTCCAGGTGCAGACAGCAGAAGGCAGGGACAATGCAGCACCTCCCTCCAAACAAAAATAAAGCAACAGAGCCTCCCACGGGAAGAGAAACCCAGCAAAGCAGGTGGAGGTGGTGCCAATAAAACTGGCTAGGGTCGGGAGGACTGGCATTTAGCCCCAGCCACAAATACATACATGGCTTCTCTGTACCTCTATTTCTATAAGCCAGGGGAGGCTGAATTAGAGTTCCTGTGGTCCCTCCACTAATAGGATTCCATTTCATAAGAAACTGTTAGCCATCTAGAGAGACCATATGTTCTTCTCCTACTCTCTGTGAGTCCCAGAGTACTTCTCTTGGGCAGACCCAGGAAGGGGGCAGGGTCCAGGAAAGCACCCCTGAGTCATGGACCCCTCCTAAGACACCTGGCCGACTTCAGAAAAGCCGGATGACACAGGCTGCGGGCCCAAGTTCCCCCTTGAAGAAGGCAACTGAGCCATAGAGACAACCCAAAGAGTTAGAATCTGTGAGGGTGGCAGTGGAAAGCACCGGGAGGCCAGAGGAGGGGGAAGCATGGATCAGCCAAACCCTGGAATTAGATGATTCATATCTGAATAATGTGGGAGGGATGAACTCAGAGCAGCCAAGATAAGAGGCTAACTCTGCTGAGGGCGCCCCCCACCTCATCCCAGCTGGGGGCAAGAACAGAGTCAGGGCCTATCATTTGCAAAAGGGAAGGAACTCAGGCAATTGACTAAAGCTGAAGAAGATAGGGGCATTTGCCTTTCCTCCTCCTTAACTGTATTTTCTCCTGTTTCGGTGATTTGCTTTGGGTGTTTTAAGCAGATTCCCATTTTCCCAGTGTCTTGATTCCTGTGCCACTGCCACCACCCCCACCCCCACAAGCTAGTGGATGCCCTAGAGAACACAAACTTTTTTTCTTCTTGTTGCTATTTGCTCTTTTCTCTTCTGCCTACCATTGCCCCCATCCCATCCAAATGACCTTTTGACACCTTATTCTGTTTCCTTGACTCTGTCTCTTTGGTGACTTCTGACCTACCCCAAGCCATCTTCTTACTTGGCCCCATCTATCCTTCAGCAGGGCTGCTCTGTGAATCATTCTGAGGTGGCCACCCCAGGACCACCTTGTTCCTTAACCCAGAATTGCCGCATTGGACAAACAAGGGCCTTTGCTAGACCAGAAAATGGGAAGAAAGTTCACGAAGTGGGGAAGGGGTACACCGAAGGCACCAGCAAAGTTCCATGCCTCTGAACCTTAGAAATTAACCTTATTGGGGGAAGGGGAGCTGATCTATTATCTTCTCCAAATGGGTCCAGTGAGACTAATCAGGTCTTAAGTTCCAGGACCAATCATGACAGCCTGTTTCCATCTCCCCAGACCCATTCCCCTGTAGCCAGAGAGCCACAAAAGCCCCTCCGTCTCTACCTAGGGAAGTAGCTGGGGAGACACTCCCCCGCATCCCCCACCCTCTAGAAAAATTAGTCCTCTTCATGAATCAACCCCTTCAGAGCTTTCCCCAGGCACTGACCAGGACTCCCAGCTTATCCAACTCAGGGAAAGAAGGAGGAAGAACCATTGTCTGGAGGGGAAAATGTACATCCTAAGAACAACCTTGTAACACCTGCATCTCCTCCATCCAGCTCCTTTGCAATCGGCTTCTCCCCTGCCTCCCCCACCAACCAACCACACACACACACACACACACACACACACACACACACACACACACACCAGCTGCAACAGCAGCTTTAACACAGTCAAAAAGGAGAAAAATGAGGGTGGAGTGGAACACCACACTGTGGGAATCCATATAAAGTTATCCGTCGCCATGGCAAACGACTATTACCTGTTAACCAGAAGACAGCGGTCCACCCCAACACGACCCTGTCCATCTTCCCCAACTTCCCATCCAGATCCGGAGTGGGGAAAGTGGGCAGCGGCTACCAAGCGAGGATCCGGACGACCTCGCGAAAGCAGGCGGCGGCGGAGCGCGGGCGGCGCGCGTCCCTAGCGCCGCAGCCCTCGGGGCTGGCCGCGCAGCCCGGGCCCGGGCGCTGGACGCCGCCGCCTGCCAGACGCGCGCTGTCGCCTGCTCCAGAGTCCGCTAGGGCTGCGGGGGCCGTTCCCGCACGCACAGGCAGCGCGGCGCGGGCCGAGCGCCTCCCCGCAGCAGAGCTCGCCGCGCGGGGGAGCTCGGCCGCCGCGCCACCGCCCGCGCCGCCGCCCGCCAAAGTTTCTCGGTCACGTGCCGCCTAGGGGGTGGAGGGGGCGGGAGGTCAGAGCCCATCAGCGAAGTCCACTCCGGAGGGCGGACCATGTGGCAGGGGCTGCCTCCGTGCTCTGCCCAGGCCACTACGCAGGCTGGGAATCTATGCCCCCGGATGCCAGTGACAGTTTGCACCTGAACTGGGTGACAGGGACAGAGAGGCTGAAAGAACTTGACATAACTTCTCATGAAGACTAGCAACCCCTGAAGGCAGAACAATGTGGTTGTTTTTGCTGTGCTCTGGCCGGTGGACCTGGTTCAAAGACAAAAGAAAAGGCCTCAGTCAAATAGGCATCCACAGGGGACAAAGCCATTATGCAACATCTTTCTAAAACATGGTATGGTTTAAGGTCTTTTAAAATAGAAAAATAAGTTTTTTAAAAAAAAAGTGACCGAAATGACCTATACCTATACGTTCGCCAATTGCAGAGCATATTTATATAGTTTATGCCTACAATGGAGATATCGTCGTCTGTCTATTGGCAAGGAATCACAATATGTTGAGAAATGCGTGCTTGGATCAGCAAACATACACTAAGGCCCTACTGGGTGCTAAGAACTAAGACTACAGGGTATGAGTATTAGTACGGCCATTCTGTCCTTGAGAAGCCACATCTTGGGTTCAGGAGATGAAGAAGGCCGGACTATTAGAGGCATATGCATATTCATTGTAAAAATTGGGCCGATGTCATCTTGGAAGACGTAGGGAAAGGGCCTGGTGGACAAAGGGAAGAGCAAGTTAGTCATGGGTTGGGGCTGAGGACCACCATGTAAGAGACATTTGTGTTAACACTTGAAAGATGGGGCAAGATGTGGGCTGTTTAGAGTTGGTGGTGGTCAAGAAACAGGCTACCATACTCTATCTAGAGGCAGGGAGAAAGAGCGCTCAAGGGCCTAAAACAGCCCTTGAATTCCCGCAACAGAAAAATCCTCTCCCTAGGAACGGATGTATGTGAGAGCAGCGGTGATGTACGCCAGGACGCGTGTGGAGTAAGGAGAAGGTCCTGGATGGCGGTCTTTTGCCACAACGAGCCTTCTGAGTTCTTCCCATATATCTGAATGGTTCCAAATACAGAAGTCAGAAAGTCTAGTCAACCCCTTAACTACCAAAGTCGGGAATCTAGGCCCCACCTCCAGCACATTTTAGAGTGACCTGGAACTCAGTTTTCTCAAAGTAGATCAAGTATTGCCAGCAGGGACACTGGGGAGTTTACTTTGCCATGAGGCTGCAAAGGCATCTGGGGGGGGGGGGCCAGGGCCAGCACTGGATGAAGTCAGGGGGCTACATTGCTCCAGGGTGTGATCTGAGCTGCCGTCCTGGGGTGGCCTCTCCGGGTTCCAACCTGTCTCCTACATCTGGATCCTCAGCATTTTTAGTAAGAATGGGACTCGCTACGCTTTCATACACTCACTACATTTTCATAAATGGTCTTTTTACTTCATTTGGCCTGGATTATTTCTAATGTATGCCATTAAGAACCCTGAATAAGCAGCCCTCTGAGAGAAATTCAAGAGTTATTCCCTTTAGCGCCCAGAAAATTAAAAATAAAGGAGGACCTTAACATCTGTAGGCTTCTTATTAGAGCCTACACATGGTTATGGATGTTTTCCAAGATTCCTCATTTAATCCTGATTAGGAGACTTTGACATAAAGATTGTAACTAACACCTTTATGATCAAGTAGCCAGTAAATGGTAGAGCTAAAATATGACCTCGTCTTTCTGACTCCAACATGTATGCTTCCCACTACAAAAAGCATGTCTATATCAAAGGGTTGAAATAGCAGTGTATTTGTGTTATGTATGCTCTGCTATTTCTGCAAGTCTATGTATGTATATACAATATCTGGCTGAGCATTTTGTGCAAACCTTAGACATATGAGCAAGTTTATACAGAGGAGGAAATATGGGAGGTAGGCTGAACTGAAAAGTGAATGCGCACAGACGTGAACTTTGAATGTGTGCTTGGAGTCTGTCCCTATGTGTATGTCAACAGGAATCAGGAGTCTTGCAGAAGAGCTATGTCATAGTGAATCATAGAATACAGGTGCCCTGTCTTTCATCCTCGGAACTATTTGCAGCGTGTCATACTGCATGTTAACTTCACAACTAGAGAGATACAGTGGTCTATCCCAAATGTACCTGAGGGGTGGGGCCCCAAGCTACACTCTAAATTGAACTACATGCCCCTCCCCAATGCACATTGTTATCAAGGTGATAAATGGTCAATATGAAAATACTAGGCTACCCCTACTGATCCAAAACTCCCAACCTAAAGGATGGGGCTGGAAGGATGCTGCGACAGTGTCATTATTTTTTATCATATTGGTGGTGGATAGTAAAATATGGGACACCTGGAATCTCAATTAAAATAATGAAATCAAAATCAATATAGAGCCTGGAAATCTGCATTTAACTCCTTTCCTCAAGTACTTTCAATAAACTTTAGTTTTTAAAAAGTAACACTTTTTCTTTTCTAAGGAAGCTGTCCGGTTAGTATTTACAAATGAGCCCATGATGTGACTAAGTTTTCATTGTCCATTTATACTAGCCAAGCAGAGCAGGACTCTAGGTGGAGTCTGGTTAATCTATACAAAGGCAGGGGCTTTATCCCCAACAGGTCACACTTTCTCCTGCAATGAGCTCAACATGTCTGAACAAGAGCCTTCGTTGGACCAGAGTAGGAGTCTGGGAAAGTCACGACTAGGATGGGGTTTGGTGAGGAGAGGGAATGGACAAATGTCTACTTTCTTCAAAGCAGCATACTTTAGAACAGAAATCAGGACACAGAGAAGAGAGACGTGAGCCACCACCAGGAGACATGCTGGGAGCTGGGAGCTGGGAGCAACACAGTTATAAATATAATGCAGCTGAGTCCTCTTTAAAACATGATTTCACTGCAGACACACAGGCATGCATGCACATGAATCCTGCTTAACGTGGGTCTTTTTAAAGCACACAGATAAAAATCAGGTTTCTGCCTCTTTCTGCTCTTTGTTCCAGGAGAAAGAGATGAGGTAGGACTTTAAAGCAAGTGCCACATATTTTTAAAAACCTGAGTTTGGTTCATCCTTCTTTTCTTGATGCTACCTATTGGGTTTGTTGTCTTCCTCAACCTCACACAGCAAAAGTCACCCTCAGTGATTCTGAGCTAAAAACAAAACAACTAAACCAAGGACTCTACTGGAAATGGAAGCATTTTCAATCTGGAAGCTCTCTCGTAAACGAGAGCTACATTGTTTCATTGATTAAAAGCTTTAAAGACTAACAATGTAAATATAAAGTTCATGATGCCCTCCATGTCAAGTGCCAAGAACAGTGGTAATTATACCATAAACAAAGACTGGGAGGATGTGCTATAGTTCGTGCATCTGTGTCTGTTTCATCTCAGAGCTTGCTGTCTTAGGCTCCAAATTTGGGTGATGCAGGATGCTGAATTAAGTGATGCTTTTGTGCTCTACCTGGGGTCAGAACCTCCTCTGTTTGAATTAGCTTTCTGAATACTTTCCCCCAAAGGGTCCATCCAAGGATAATGTGCAGAACAAAAGGACAGAGCAGCATGACCTCAAATATGGAAAAAATACCCTTTAAAAAGAGAGAAGAAACAGCAAAAAAAAAAAACTCTAGGCAAGATTTTTATTCATTTATACTCTCTTTATAATTTTCTATACAGTGTTATTTCTACAATGTGGAAAACTTTCTAACTAAAGATATGATCCTCCCAAAATCTATTCAGTGTCTAGGACTTCCCTGGAGGAAGGAGAAAGGAGAAAGAGAGGAGTGGCAGGTGTTTTGTCAAGCCTATATTTTTAGCCAGATACAAAGCTCCCAAATGTACACCTGCTCTCATTATGTCTCAATTGTGATCCACTAATCAAGTTAATTATGAGGATTTGAAGCCCTGGGAACCCTTACCGACTGATACTTCAATCTGTAAATTGTTTGTAATTTACAGGGCTAGAGATGAAATAAGGCTATTTTCTCTGTTATGAGTCCCGATTCTGATTTTTGCCTTGTGCTTCTGTTTCTGTTCCAATATTAGCATCTTTTGGAAACCCAAGTAACACTGGCAACTCCCGGAACGGTGAACAGATCAATTCTGATCCCAACGACCGAGCAGTGTCTGTAAGCCCGAAAGAAAAGAGAGAGGTGGCCTGGCCAGTGGGATTTCATGAGGCCAAAATGCCTTGAACACTAGGTCTTGACAGTTAAGCTGAAAGGTTCTTGCTCAGAGAGCTAAGCACTTTTTTTTAGAGGCTTTCCCTGACCCCAGTCACAGACAGAAAAAAAACCCAAGGGATAGAAGTGAGCTACAAAAAAAAAAAAAAAGAAATCATCTGATGACCTCACTCCCGGAATGTGGGTAGGTGCCTCACCCAGCACAGCTCCAAGGTCAGACTGCCTGGGGCAGTGAGGGAATGAAAACAAAGACAGACACACAGACCCACAGACCCACAGAGCCGTGGACAGATAGGTGTCTTGGATGGGCTGGGTTGGGCTCTCTGATGGAGAAACCTCAGCACACTGGAAGCTCAGTGTGTTTATCATATACAGTTGAACACAGAGGCTGGGTTCTTAACTACAGATGAACAGAAGGAAGGGTGTACGGTTTACTGCTGGATCAAGAAGACAGGTTTAGCTCAAACAAGTGAGAGCGGGGCTTGCTTCCCAGAGTATGTGTTCAACGGGCGGAGGAGCAATGGTGCCAAAGGTGAGCTGGAAGTAGACGAGGGGAATTGAGGGAGCAATCGTGCCAATGGTAAGCTGGAACTAAACGAGGGGAATTGAGCTACAAGGCCTGCACTTGGTAGGAGTAGTCTCTGTAGGGGAGCAGTCTTTAGGCCATAAATGTCCGCAGAAAGAAAGATACCACGGACATTGTCCGTACACACTGTTAAAAAGGACTAGAAGCAGGCTCTGCCATCTCTCTCAGCCTCGGCTTAGGGTGTGAGGGGAAGACTTTGCCATCTTCTAGTGGTTCTGAGGCTATGATTCCTGACATGGCCATGCCAAAGTCAACAACGCATGGTCACTCAGGAACTGTTCCCCACACACGGGAGTAGTGAGATGGAACACAAAGGCAGAACACTGAGTACCTGGAAAGGAAGGAGCTCAAATGAGCAAAGGGCAGGTGAACTGTCAAGGGCAGCGTCAGAGAGCATCCACCTCGACTTTCATGCTGGAAGGGGGTGTCTCATACAAGTGTTAATGCACGGTACCCCTCTTCCACAATTCTAGGTGCCTTTCACACAGAGAGAGGCGATATGCATTCCCACCCACGCCAGGGTATTCACCTTCCCTTCACCGCATTCTTCTCCGCTCTCCTGCAAAGTCATTCAGTTATTCAGTGCCTACAATATCTAGAAATTTAAGATGAATAGGAACTCAAAGATGAATGATGAGTCATAGCCCACCAAAGAACGTACAGCTGCATGAAGCCATGTGTGTGGGGAGAGAGGCAAATGCAAAAGTGTGACAGGGACTATGTTAGGGAATGTATCAGGTATGCTATGGGAATGAAAACAGAGGGGATGGGTCATTTGCTCTGCTCAGAAATATTTTTGCTGAAAGGTAACCACGGATCTAAATCTTTAGCATCATTGGGACAGAATCTCTGAGGGCAGAGAAGAAGGTAGATATCCAGAGATATAAACAGCAGGCAGAAGTGAGAGCAGGGCTTGCTTCCCAGAGCACACCCTCACGTGGGCAGAGGAGCAGTCATGATACGGTCACACACAGCAAATCAGGTCTGGGTTTCAAAGAGACTCATGAGAAATTCTAAGCAGAAGACATTGGGCGTGTGTTTCAGCAAACGGTGTTTCTGGCCACAGAACATAGGATAAGTTGAGGAGAGTAAGAACAGACAGAGACATTTTCCATGGTGTGTGGGGGGGTATTTCAAGAGACCAGGAAGAGACAAACCACCCAAAGTAGGCCACGGCACACCATGAGCAGGAATTGAGAGAAATATTATAGGACAATACAAGAAGCAAGATCATGCGACCCAACGAAAGAGTGTAGGGATACAGACTCAGCAGGCAGAAGGAAATAAACGGTTGGGGGTGATTTACTCAAAATGCGGGAACACATTCAGGCAAAGTCTGAAAGGATCTCAGAAGTTCCTAGTTTGGCTTTGGCATATTTTCACATCATAAAAACCTTAGTGCATCTATCACAACCGTGTTGGTATGAGAGTGTAAAAGTGTCACGGATCTTGGCGGCATGGGCAGTGTCCGCTGGAGTAGTCAGAGTTCCGATTTCCTGGTCTTCAGACAGAGCTAATCACAGACTCTGTTTCTTACAGCTGTGAGGGGGATGTGAAACACCTCTCATGGAGGTTTTAGCAGAGGCCAATACAGTGCCTTTCAGAGAATATTAACTGCCGTTACTTTACCAGAACAAGGTGGGGTCGATACACAAACAACAAGCAACATCAGGTGCTTTCCAGTACACGTAGAGGAAGATTGCATATTCTGTGTTCATATTTGAGGGAGGGAGGGAGGGAGGGAGGGAGAGAGAGAGAGAGAGAGAGAGAGAGAGGATTCACCCAAATCTCTGGCACCTTTCCCTCATTTAGACTAAAATCTAAGCCTTTATGGTGGCCTTGTGAGTCCCGTGTGGCTTGGCCCTCACTCACCATCTAATACCCTTACCTTCTCCCTTATTCTACTTATAGGAGTGGCTTTGCTGCTATTCAAACACACCAGACACGCTCCTATGTCACCTGCGTGTTTGCTGTTCTTCCTGCCTGGAATGATATCTAGGACTTTCATGGTTGGGCTTTTTTACAATTGCTTCAGGTCTGTCCACATTCTGTTGTCTTACCCAGGGGCTTTTCTGACCATCCTATTTTTAGTATATGGCTTTTCTGATCACCCTAACTTTCAGGCTTCGTCCATTACTATCGCCTTATTCTGTTTTTCTTCATTGGACTTCTGCAACACAATGTTCTGATATCTAAGTAGATACATAATTGTTTATTTCTTTATTATTCATTTTACTCATTATAACCTTTATTTTATTCAACTTATTCCTTTAACTATAACAGAACTGATGCTCAGGAGGCTCTTATTAAATGTGTACTGAGGAAATTAACTGCTGCCTGGTAGGGTCTCTCATCCCTTGGTTTGCCTCATTTTCTTTCTAATTCTCCCTATATTTCTTCTTAGTCACCTTTACTTAATCTTCTAAGTGCTTGTGTTCCTTGGCACTCCATCTTGGGTCCTTTTTTCTCTCTTTTTGCTTCTCCACTCTCTCCTTAGGCTATCTCATCCATTTCCACAAATTTAAATACCATCTTTATGTGGCTTACTTCCAAATTCTATCTCAGGGCCAGAACTCCAAACTTATGTGGCCTCTTGCCCACTTTATATCCTCACTCGAATATATAATAGGCATCTAGAAATTAACATGTCCATAATGGAGCCATTAATCCCCAAACTACCCCAACCAAAGTCTGCCATCCTCTGAAATTTCTGAAAAACACAATTGGTCTGGTTGAAAAATAGATAAAGTTGTTTGTTTATTTATGGCTTAATAATGAAGACATGTGTCAAAGAATGAGATGAGCAGATAATGGAGGTTTCGCAGTGCTTTGGACCTCCTTAGCACCAACACTGTTTCCCTCTATCCTAAATCCTTCCCAACACAGCAAAAGCACCATCTGTCACTTCGTTCCTCAAGCACAGACCTTTAGGTTACTCCAATTCCCTCATTTTTGCATGTGATCTATAAGTTCTGCTTTTCCCTGAAATACAATTCTAGTCCTTCCTTGCTTGCTTTCCATGTCTGCCCGTGCATTTCTGTTCCAGGCCTCCACCTAGGTTCACTTGCACCTAGACTTTTCTAAGTCTCCTAGGTCCTAGGGATTGCAGCCTAAAGGTCCTAAGACCTCGTGCATGCTAGGCAAGAACTTTGAAGTTACATTTAAGAACCATTAAGCTACATCCCCAGTGATTTTCAATCTTTGCATTTTGAGGCTAGGTCTCAATAAGTTATATAGGTTGGCCTTTAGCTTGTGATGCCCTCACATGCAGCGTTCCCCTAGACTCTCTTTCCTCATCTTGTGATGCTAGTGACCCCAGGGATGCTGGCAAGCACTCTATCACTCAGGCTCATCCATAGCTTTTGTCACCTTGACTCTTGAAGGAACTGCCAATTCTTGTTATTTAAAAAAAAAAATAGGGGGGGGGCAGCATGGTGCACATGTGGAGGTGTGAGGACAACCTGCAAGAGTCAACTCTCTTCTACTACCACGTGGGTTCTGAGAGTTGAACTCTGGCTGTCCAGCTTCTCAACATCTTTAACCAAAGAGCCATCTCGCCAGCTCCCATTCTTACCGCCTTGGGTCATTCTCCAAACAGTACTGACTTTAACTATAAATGAAAAAAAAATACATTGACCTTGAACTATAAATCACATCATGACATGTTTCTAAAAGCATTTAAATAATAATAGTTTCTGGTCCAGAGAAATGGCTCAGCAGGTAAAGGTGTTGGCCACCAAACCTGAAGTCCTGCATTTGGTCTCAGAATCCATGGGGTAAAAGGAGAGAATGGATTCCCACAAGTTGCCCTCTGATTTCCCTTACTTGCCACAGCACATGAACACCTCCCCAAACAAATAAATGCAATTGTAAAAAAGAGATTTAAGGTGTTTTCACCACACACAAAAAAACCCAAGTACAAAAATAATGCATATATTAATCATCTCAATTTAGTCATTTCATGGTGTGTGCATATATAAAAAAGTGTATGCATTCTGTCAATTAAAATACTATAACATAAAACCCTTAAATGACCATTTTATTGAGATTACAATTTTAATTCTTCATAATGACCGCGTGCAGGTCCCTCTTTATTGTCCCAACCACAACATACACCATTCTCTGTCTGAAGAGAATCATGCTAGCACTACCAAGCAGGCTTTCACTGCTCTGAGGACATGCCTAGAACTTCGTTATCTGAGCCTTTGTGCAGCCCATTCCCTTGGTCTAGAACTCTTATTTCTCTGTTCCTTTCTCTTTTTTTTGCATTTTAAAAGTCACCTACTCTTCAGGGTGATTTATCCTGACCACCTATCTAAAAATTTAGTAATTGAGTATTTTTTTTTAAGTGTTAAAATAAGAGAAAGGAACCAAGATTCATCCAACAACCTTAAGCAACTAAATACCTGGCCAAATACATGGAATGATTTCAGACACTGGACATCAGGGAGCCAATGTAACTAATTAGCCCTGAAAAAAAAAAAAGCAGAAACAAGGCAAGCTCTGTTACTATACCAAAGGCTGCAGGGCAGGGGATCCAGAATGCAGCATCAAGAAGGACAAGCACTGGAAGCCCTAGAGTCTCCTTGGATTGAGCAAACGGAGCCAAGTGTCCAGGTTGGCCAGAATGAGAAGAGCCTGCAGGCAGAGTACCAGGAAGAGGAAGCAGCATGAAGAACAGAAAGCCAAAAGCACCCTGGAGCTCTGGGAGGATCTCCCTTGACGCCTTAGCTGAATACTGATCAGTGTGCGCGTGTGGGAGGAAGCTCCACGGTGCCAGGGAAAGAACAACTTGAAAGGATTGAAAGAAGGAACAATCCCTGGAATTCACACAGGGCTAGAAATAGTTTGTGTTCTTGTCAGCCAAAATGGAAAAGCCTCTGAATTCATGGGCTATCAGGTGGAGTGCTCAGAAGGGTGCCACATCAGTGGTGGAGAAAATTAGTCTTAGCGGTTGCTCTGCTCTCAAATGGCAATGCATAAGAGAAAGAAGCAAAGGAAGCAGAAGCAAGCATTTAACTGTGTCCATGTAACAAACCATATCCTAAAGCCAAGCACATTTAACAGAGTGTTAAATACAGCATTTAACAGAGTAAAATGACCAATCAAATATTACCAAGCAAAGACATAGGACACTAACCCATAAAAAAAAAAAGTCAACCTGTTGAGACATAACCAGAAATGACTCAGACGACAAAACGGGTAGCCACGGACAAGTAGTGGTTACTGTAACTTTTATATATTATAACTCAATTCTGTGTGGAGGAAGAAAGAAAGGCTATGTTGAGTAGAGAAGTAGAAGATATTTTTAAGAGTTTCAATTAACTCCTACTGATAGAAACGGAATAATCTGGTATGAAAATATTCTGAAAGGATTAACATCGGATATAGAAGAAAATACGAGTGAACGTGAGGACAGAGCAACGGAAGAAAAGTCTGCACCGTGAGAGACAGAAAAAGACGAAGGAAAAATGAGTAGAGAGCTGTAGGAACTGCCTGCAGTGTGCGGGGGTGATGAGGAAATGGAGTGGATTGTTCTTTATCTGTTTGCAGGCATAGTTTCACAGGTGTTCAAATGCCAGAACTCACCAAACCTTTATATTTTAGATATGTGCTGTTTTTTGTATGATGATTATTTCTCAACATTGGTTAAAAAAAAAAATCCCACAAACCCCTGAAACTGTCACAAGTGGTTGACTAAGGGCTCTTTTTCTTTATTTAAATACAACCGCAGGTAGCAGGGAGCTGCTCTGTGAATGTTGCTAACCCTGAGTTCATGAGGTTTCTAAGGCAGAGATAATGGAGAGACTGATAGCTCCACGCCTTGAGCCAGAGCTCCAAGCTTTTAAAGACAAAGGCTTATTGCTGGATGTGCTCAAAATGAGCACTTCTCTGGGCTAGAGGACCGGTATTCAGAGGCTGGAGTTACAGTTTGACTTTAACCTTCAGTGGATGCTACGGACTCTTCTAGTGGCCAAGGCTTGCTGTCCCAATAGCCATGGCTTACAACAGTCTCACCAGCCAGAGACTTTACAATAACATTCTTTCTAGTATTAGCTTTTTGTAGCTTCAGCCGTTGGTGGATGTCTGGAATGCTCAGCTGCCTCTTGATAACATATCTCTGAGCTTGGATGCCAGGGCTCTCAGCTCCCTGTGGCTTGTCTGCACTTCTTAACTGACTCTTCTCTGTTGTTGCTATTGTTGAGGCTGCTCTTCCTGAAACCTGTTCAGCACACTAGAACAATGGTCAAGACGGCATCTCAGCCAAAGGCCATTCAGAGAAGCCCTAATTGGGCTCAATGCTCCTGCCCTGGAGACTGCACATGGAGAAAATCCTCCTAAATGAGCTTCCAAGGCATGGAAAACATCCTGCTTATATCACACCTATGCACAGACTGTGATTCTACCAATCACAGCCTTCCACGTGCACAGCTTCTCGTCTCACCTGAGTTTTACCTTAGTACCAATCGCAAGGCTTACATAAGCACCAAATAACAACTTTTTATTTTCTGAGTCACCGATAGCATTCCCATCCTGAGTGAGAACAGCTGCCGGAAGAGAAGCCCTGCCGTGGCTGATTGATGTTCTTGTTACTGATGTAAGCTGGTGCAGCTGTACCAGAGCAAGACCTCCTGAAGGAGAAATGGCGGCTTCGGCAGCAGCCATGGTCGCAGCTGGAGGGTAGTCTCCTCAAGACATCTTTGAAGTGGTCTTCAGTGGGAGGACCAGGACGGCAGTCCCTCCGGTCTCCAAATGTGAGGCTGCTTCGTTAACAGTTCTCTCCAAAAGAGAGGGATCTGTAGGCTGTCTTTCAGAAATGGGAGCTGGAGAGATGGCTCAGGGTAGCGATGTTTCTATAGGCCCAATGGCCTGATGATGATCAAGCTCAGATCCCACACGGTGAACCCTGAAAGTTGTCCTTTGGCCCCCACACCCTGTCTGTAAAATGAAGAAAAACAAAAAAATGGGTAACTTTGAAGTCAGAGGAAAAGTAAGTAGGGTAGAAATACTGATTAATCCAACTAAAGCAGAAACGAGAGAAATAAACCTATAAAAATAGACATTGAAAAGAATAAAATATTTTATTCCAGAGCTAGAAAAAGAAATGCAAAACAGGCTGAAGTCGAAGGGATGGATACATTTAAATAAGAGAGAGGTGAGAAGAAAAATATTAATGCTTTTGAATAGAACAAAAATTCAGATTATTTAAATGATCAATAAAACACTTTAACAAATATTAAGAAAAGGCTTGGAAGGCTTAAATAATATTAGGAAAAAAATAAAGGAGACAGTGTGTGATTTTTAAAGCTATACACAAGTATTACATTCATTTTTATGCCAATCTTGTCTTAAAAAATCAATTTTATTAAACTGTAGTTTACACAGAATAAAATGAATGCAATATGCAGTTGGAGAGATGACACGAGTTAGGAGTTCTTACTGCTCTTCCAGAGAAGTAAGTTCAGCTCCCAGCACCCACATAGCAGCTTACAAACCATCCATAACCCCTGTTTCAGGGGATCCAATGTCCTCTAAGGGCACTAGGCATGCACATAGTACAAAGATGGACGCGCAGGAAACACACCCATGTTGACTGAGGTTTCTGTCCTGACCTGTTCCCTCAGCCGTTCAGTCCCAAAGAAGTACACAGAGGTCTACATTAATTATAAACTGATTGGCCTATTAGTCAGGCTTCTTATTAATTAATTTTTACATCTTAAATTAGCCCATAATTCTTGTCTGTGTTAGCCATGTGGCTTAGTACCTTTATCAGTGAGGCATTCTCTTCTTGTTTCCTCTGCATCTGGGTGACAACTACAGACTGAATATTTCCTCTTCCCAGAATTCTCCTGTTCCCATTGCCCCACCTCTACTTCCTGCCTAAAATTGACATTTTTTAAAACAAGTACAAGAAACAAATCTTTACAAGATAAAATCCATTGTCCCACAGCATACCCATATACGTCAAATAATAACTTTTGAAAATACATACATCTCCAAATACAATCTGATGAATTTTGACATGCCCTACTTGTCACCACTAACACTACAGAGCACAAAATAGCGTGCCAACTCCAAGCTGTTCTGTGTTAGTTCTATTCTTTCCCCTACCTCCAGGCCTCGGGCTACTACTGATCTGATTTCTATAACTATGCATGTTCTTACCTTTCTCAGGGTTGTATCCATTGTGTCACAAAAAAATGTACTTTTTATGTATGCTTTCTTTTACTCAGCAACATTACAGAATTCATGTTGAGTGTCAAGACTAGCTCATTTCCTCTTAACCTCCCCTCCCCGGAGTCTGCCATATTATATATCACGATTTACCAATTCAACTGTTGATGACTTTGAGGTATTCAGCGCGGAGACTTTTGAAGAATAGAGCTGTTAGAAGATTCATCTACAAACCTTTGTGTAAGTCTGCGCTTCCTGAAAGAGTGAGTTTGTTGAGTCACTGAGCTAAGCAGGAGAAGATCTGGTCAAGCTGTTGTCTCATCAATATTTACAAAAGTCTTTGTAGCCTCCTCTCCTCACCACATTTTATACCAATATACTTGCAATCACAAATGTAGCATGCGTTTCTAAGAGAAATGACTGAAGGCAACCCATGCCAGATACCGGCAAGGTTCAGCCCCTGCTGCCCTTTGAGGGTTGTCAGTATCAGAGCTTAAACAAGAAAATCTACCAAATTTCCAAAAGAATCGGTAATCCTCACCACTTACTCAATTCTAATTAGAGAAAAAGGGCATTCGTTTTATGAAGTGATAGTAACTCTGGAACCGTAAGGAAAGCTGCCCTGTCTATGAGCATATCATTAAGCATCTTACACTGATTTTTCTTTTTCCTTCCTTCCTTCCTTCCTTCCTTCTTCCTTTTTTTTTTTTTTTTTTTTTTTTTTTTTTTTTTTTTTTTTGCCAGTTTTGTTAGGTTTCTCGGTTATCCAGCCGCTGGTTCCTGGCACTCTAGGTAGTGTCAGGGGTGAGCTCACTCCCGTAGCATGGGTTTCAGGCTGGACCAGTCATTGGTTGGCCACTCCCACAATTTCTGCACCCCTTTTATCCCAGCACATCTTGTAGGCAGAACAGACCGTGTGTTGAAGAGTATATGACTAGCCTAGGATTGGTGTTCCAATCCCTCCACTGTAAGTCTCGCCGGATCACAGGGGATGGCCAGTTCAGGCTACATATCCCTATGGCTAGGAGTCTTAGCTGACGTCATCCTTGTAGATTCTGAGAGTTTCCCTTGCACTAGGTTTCCACCTAACCTTGAAATGCCCCCCCTTTCCAGTTGTCTCTTTCAGTACTCTCTCCCCTCATCCTTCTCTTCTGGTCCCTCATGTTCCTATCTCCCCCAGCCCCCAGTCCATCCACTAGATATATTTTCCCTTCTCAGAGAGATCCATGCTACCCCCCAATGTCCCGGCCTTCTCCCTCGGTGCTTTGCACACCCTCGCTAGGTCTAGCCGAAAAACACCTGGGAAGTAAGGCACCTGCGAGTCCTCAGCCCCACACCAACGGGGCACATTACGCAACAATATACAGAAAAAAACACCAGGCCTTCCACGTGACAATCCCCGCCCACCAGGCGAGCCAGCCAGCCAATCGCCAGGCTCCCCGCCTGCGCCTCACTCCTCCTTCCTCCCCGCCCCCGCGGCCTCCCCACGAGGTGGAATCTTCCAGTTTCAGGCTGTTTCCCCGCCCCCCTCCAACGGTGAGCCAATGCGGCTGCGCGCTGCGCCCCGATTGGCCAAGCGCTGGGCAGGAGCGCGCGCAGGCGCCCAGCTCGGTTACTAAGGGCGGGAGCCCGGCGAGGGCGCCGGCTGCTGGCTGTGCCTCTGGAGGGCGTCGAGGCCCGACGACGCCATGCCCAACCGCAGGGCCAGCCGCAATGCCTACTATTTCTTCGTGCAGGAGAAGATTCCCGAACTGCGCCGGCGAGGCCTGCCGGTGGCCCGCGTGGCTGACGCCATCCCCTACTGCTCGGCCGACTGGGCGGTGAGGCTGCGGGCAGTTGGGCTACGGGGAGGGCGCAGAGGGGACCCGGCCTTCGGGGCGTCTGTGGAGGGGATGGGGTAAAGGGCCCTTTCCCAGGGTCGGACCAACCGACAGAACCTTCCAGAAACGGGTCGTGGAACGGACGCCTCACGGCTCCCCTCTCTGTCCCCCTCTTCTCCCAAAGCTCCTGAGGGAGGATGAGAAGGAGAAATACTCAGAAATGGCTCGGGAATGGAGAGCAGCCCAGGGAAAGGATTCTGGGCCTTCAGAGAAGCAGGTAAGGCTAGCCCCCTCCTGCCCACCCGTGGGCTCCCCGTCAAGGTGGAGCCCGAGAAACGTCAGGGAGTTTACAGACAGTGAAAAAAGCCCAGGGGATGGGGGGCTTCAGTGTTCGGGGGCTTACACTAAAAGGCCTCCCAGAGTCGCTTTCATTCCTTAACGGTTAGATAGCTTTTCAAACACTTGTATGTACTTAGAAGTAGTTGAACTGTATTTTTACGTAATTCTCGTTAACTGTGCTTTGAATAATTGGAATAACAAAACTTAAAGACCTGGGTTAACATTTGTAGACGCTCTGGGGGAAAAGTTAAGCAAATTCCCTTGTGGTGGGGCAGTAAAGTACTAAGTAGAAATCGTTTTCCAGTTGTTTCTTTTCAGAAAGCACAAGGTCGTTAATGGAATTTTTTCCTCTTCTCCCTCACGTTGTTCTTTTCTATTTGTCCATGCTGAAATTTCATTCTTGAGCTGTTGGTATTGGATGGAAACTCGTTTGGCAAATTATTTTTTTTAATAAGGTAGATTTATGTTTTAAGTCAGGTGGATTTACAATGTTCTGTGCTTGTGAATTTTGATCTTTCTTGTCATTGTAATTTCTTACAAAAACATTTCTCTTCAAAGGGCTGGAGATGGCTCAGTGATTAGGAGCAATCTTACTCTTACAAAGAACACAGGTTCGAGTCCCAGCCCCCACATGGTGGCTTGCTATAATCTGTAACTCCAGCTCCAGGGGATTCCAATGCCCTCCTCTGGCCTCCACTGGTACTGCACACATGTGACATACAGGCAAACACCTGTACATATAACAAAAGAAAAGAAAAATAATGTTAAAAAATTTCTCCTCAAAAGTTAAGCATACTGTGTGTGTGTTTTGTGACAGTTGGAGGCACAGTGTGCTCTGGTTTTTACTTTTCAGTGAAAGAAAACCAGACAGTGTTACAAGGTTTGGGGTTTTGTTTTCTTTCAAAAATCTTGCTTTGACACTGGCCTGGCCTTTGGTCGTGAGTGACTCGGGGAAATGAGATGGTCGGTAGTGAACGAATGGCTCTCAGCTGTAGCTGTTTATTGGCCACTCGCCTTCTTATAATGTTTATAGGCTTGCTGTTGTTGCCATTGACTGCTGCTGTCGCTGATAAATATATGCGATTTCACTGACCACGAGAGAACGCTGAAGTAGTCCACAACAATTTTGAAGTTACTCTGTTAAATATGTGAAGTAAAGTATCCAGCAGTAGCTCTGTTGAAAGCACTTGACTGGTAATTCTCTTTCAGAAATTCATATCTACACCACTGAGAAGGCCAGGCATGCTTGTACCAAAACCAAGTGTTTCGCCCCCTGATGTGTCAAATTTATCCATAAAGAATGATCAAGGTAGAGTATTCCTAAAATATTATGCTTAAATTTGGATGGCGTATTGGGCAATCAGAAAGGTCTTCTTTATGGTGGGGGAAGATGGCTCAGTCAATAAGGTGTTTGCCATGTAAACGCAAGGTAGGCTCCCATATGAAAAGTGAGGTGTGGTAGTGCTGGGGAAGCAGGGAGAGTAGAGTGGCTGGCCAGCCTAGCCCGATGGGCAAGCCTCAGGTCCCATCTCAGCAGACATGGACAACTCCTAAAGAATGACCTTAGAGATTGACCTTTGACTGCCTTACTTAAAGACATACCTTTGCATGGCATCCCACCCCCAAAATGTTTTTATTTATATTCATTTTGATCTTGTATATCAAAATAATTGGCTATAAGGGCTTAAATATTATGCAGGATGAACAATTTGCATTTGTTGAAATAATATTGGAAAGGTTTTTTTTGTAACAAAGTCTCTGTTGGTTTATACCACTTCATACATTATTAAACATAATTCTTCGACATCTTTGTAGCTCCCACATTTAGGTTATAGAGAAAGACAGGAAGAATAAGACCTTTGACCTATTACATAGCCTGGTAAGAGAGGAGATTTTATTTGAACAACAAGAATGAGAGTTTATGGATTGATGGGTATGCTAATCACCCTGATTTAACCACCCCACAATTCATAAATCTGTTGAAGCCCTATGGTAACCCATAAAGATGTGCTAGTATCACTTGCCAATTAAGGATAAAGACTTGGCCCAGGTGTGGTGGCACACGCCTTTACTCCCAGCACTGGGGAGACAAAGACAGGAGGATCTCTGTGAGTTGGAGGCCAGCCTGGTTTACAAAGAGAGTTCCAGGACAGCTAGGGTTACACAGGAAAACCCTGTCTCACAAAAAGGACAAGGGATAAAGAATTTTAAAATATCCTGGGGTGGACAGGCATAAAGCAAGGATGAATTATTGCACCACCCTAGAAGAGAACATAGCCAGCAAAGAGCCTTTGTTGTTTCTTCTGGCTGTTTTTGCCATGTTCTGCCTTTGTTTAGCACAAGCTTTTAACACTGGTCTTCAGTGGACAGTACTGGTCCCACATAGTTCTCTTGCATTATAGGTGGGCTTCTGTATATTAGCAGAGAATACAAAAGCAGAGAACTAAATTATCCATAGTAATATCCATTACTTCACTTGTTCTGTTGGACTTTATTTCCCAAACCTTTCTAATTGTTGCATATATGCCACAACTTTTACTATGCTATTGATGAAATTCGGTGTTACTCTATAGCTGAGTTATGTAGAGGCAAAACTGAATCATTTTGTTGCTTTATAGAAAAGATGGTTACTACTTAAATTCTTGATGAATATGACTGTAAAGTTTTTACTTGGTATAATTGAGTTTTCTTTTATAATTAATTTATTAAGAAATACAGGAACATATACCTGTACAAAACTGGCTCTTGGGTTTTGTTTTTCAGCTCTCCTTGGAGGCGTTTTTTATTTTCTGAACATTTTTAGCCATGGTGAACTACCTCCTCATTGTGAGCAGCGCTTCCTCCCTTGTGAAATTGGCTGTGTTAAATACTCCCTCCAGGAAGGTATTATAGCAGACTTCCACAGCTTTATCCATCCAGGTAAGATCCTAAAATTGTGTGATGGTTTTAAACTGGCTTCATTTATTAGTAATTATTTCCTTAAAAGTTGAAGTACAGTGGAGTTGTTAAAATGTGTGGACATAATACCTAACTGTCAAACTATTAGGAATTAGGTGTTGATGTGGCTGGTTGATTGAATCTTCTCCTCTTCACTGAACACAGACCTCAGAGTATAGAGTACCTCAAAAATGCACACCTGTTACTTGTTTGCCCAGGGCCTTACATCTTGGGATTCTTCTGTTTTACGCCTTGTTTTTTTTCTCTCACCATCCCATCCTTTACCTTAGGAGTCTTTAGTTTGAAGCTGATACTGCATTGTAACCTTGTGAAAACCTTTTCCTGAGTCTGTTAGATCATTTGTAAAGTGTCTGTAGAAACTATTAAAACAGTATGGAGGTAGCCTAGCTCTCTAAACGTCCGTAGCCATCTCTTCTCCATTATTCTATCCCCACGAAAAACAAAACAGTAGCCCAGGAGAGATTCCAGCCTGTGATCCTAGCAATCATTCAGGAAGAAAGATGAGGCAAGAAGATTAGGCTGCATTGATAACCCTGTCAAAAAACAAATTAGAAGCAAATGGTTAAAAAGATGTTGGATCTCTTCAGTTCCCAAGAGGACAGAGAGCAGTTAAGAGAACCGCCGTATCTTTGAAGTCAAGAGGGGAAATGTGTTAAAATAGCAAAAAGCTTTAAAATTAATTTAGACATCTTTTTTTTCCTCCGAGGACAGCAAAGCTAATTGTCTTATGCTTGTGGTCATTGCTGCTTAGGACAAATTATGTAGCCTTTACATTTTGTTGGTGTGTGGATTAGGAAATACTGAAAAGATAAAATTTTGAGATTTTTCTTCATTCTGAAAAATTTATGTATGCCTGCAGTATAACAGGCTTTACTACCCTCAAATACCTTCATGGACCCCTAGCTAGAAGTCATTTTGCATGAATTTTCTTTCTCTAGTATAATTTCCCTGGAAGGAACAGCTTGATGTGCAAAGTAGTTTAGAAAATACATGGAGATTATTTTAGTTTACATACCTTTGATTTAAACAATAACAACCAAGACAGAAGCAAACAACACAAAAATAAAAGGAATATGAAGTTTTAATTGTATTTTAACATAATAAAGATTACCCACATAGAAACTTGGTCATCACATGAAGTATTACCATAACATGGGTAAGAAAATTTTCAGATTTCTGCTTCTCAATGAAACACTTTGTATTGCAGGTGAAATTCCACGAGGATTTCGATTCCATTGCCAGGCTGCAAGTAAGTATAAAGGAATTGGGATAAGAGGGACTGAGGGTGTGCAGCCCTGCTAAAACTCCTTTTAGCATAGAAAATGTAAGATGCGGGGAATGGTAGGTGGAATGCTCTTTAAAACCTTAAACCTACATGTGTGCACTCCTGGTCCTGGGGGCTGAACCTTAAACCTACACGTGTGCGCTCCTGCTCCTGGGGGCTGAACCTCAAACTTACACGTGTGCGCTCCTGCTCCTGGGGACTGACTGGGACCTCACACATGCTAGCCAACCCCTCTGCCACAGAGCTGCACCTCCAGCCCAAACTTTAAAACTTTACTGACTCACATGTATGTATGAACTCTTTTCATTCTAAGAAAGTAAAGAAACTATTGTTACATATCCATGGAGTTTTTATAGGGGCCAGTCTCTAAGGAAAATCATGGAAAGTTTCCGGTTCTCTAAGCTTAGACTCATTTATGAGCAATGGCTATTTTAAAACTTTCTTTTAGAATTCATTCAAAAATAATAGAGTTCAGAGTAGAACAGTTTTGAGTTTAGGGGTGAGGAAATCAGGCTTTTAAGTATTTTGTAACCAGAAAGCTTGACTATGACTAAATTAATCTAAGATTAGAGCTAAGCTCTCACTAGAAAGAGCTCTCAGCAGTTTCCTGTTTGATAAAAAAACATATTTTATATTAAATTATGTTAGTTTATAGTAAATTAGTGTTCAGTATATTGTTTAAGGAGCCATTTAATTCTGGCATGTACCGTTTAACTTAAAAATGTGGTCAGCTAGCCTATTAGAAGTGAAACAGAAGTGTTTGTCAGGCCTGCTGTAACAGGCATATTGTAACTTTTGTAATGCTAGTTGTGTGTGGGGGGGTGCAGTATGCACCTGTGCAGGTCAGAGGACAGCTATGGGGAGCCAGGTTGAGGCACAGGCCCTCTTGTTTCTGCCACTGTGAAGCAGGCTAGCTGAGTCATGAGTTTCTGGCAGATGCTGTTGCCTCTGTCCCCATCTCAAGGTAGGTATGACCACCACCACATCCATTTTTTTTTTTTTAAATATGGGTTTTAAACTTTGAACTCAGGCTTCAGGATTACAAGACAAATACTTTTACCTGTTGAGCTGTCTTTGGCCCTATAATGCTGTTTTTACTGCCTGTGTTTTGTACTTTCCCATCATATTATTAAATTTGTATGCCTTGTTTTAAAAGAAAAGAAAAGAAAAGAAAAGAAAAAAGTATGGATCTGTTATTTTCCCTGAAACTAAAAGTTGTGGGCTAAAGAGTTTAAGAGATTTTTCTTTTTTTAATTATGCTTCCTTATATATTTTAAAACAGGAAAAGACGCTTATACAGAAAAACACTTCATAATCTCCCCCGCAAATTACATTATTTAAGGGCATTGTGCTACTAAGTAGATGGTAGTTAAAACAAAGGGAGGACCTAGAGAGGTGGCTCATACTTAGGAGCACTCCGTGCTCTTCTAAAGGACAGGAGTTCAGTTTTAAGCACCTACATCAGGCAACTCACAGCTGTCTAATTCAGGGAATCCTTTGCCTCTTCTGTCCTCTGCAGGCACCTACACTCAGCATTCACAGGCATACATACATAGATCTAAATAAAAATAAGATAAATCTTTAAAATCCAGAAATGAAACCAGAACCAGCTCATGCTTCTAATCCTAGAGCTTGGAAGACTTAAGACAGAGGATCACCCGCAGTTTGAGGCTGGCATGGGCTACAGAGAGTTCATTGCCAGCCTGTGTCACAGGGCAAGACTGTCTCAAAACTCAACAAACAAAAATCCCAAACACAAATTTTATGAAACCTAATTTCTAATTTAATTTTCATGTTTGTACTTGAAAACCCAATGTTTGTTCGTCATTTGAATGAACACGTTGCCTTCCTGCTGTGTGTCACTGATTGTTGAGAGTGTCACTGGCTTGCCATATCCTTGCTACCTCAATGCAGATAAAGCCTTTAACTAGTCTGTTTCATCTTTTGGCAGTATTTTCACATTAAACAAAGTAACACAAAGCATCTTCCCTTTTTAAAGGCTGTTTCTATCTCATATATCTTACTAAAGGCCAGAAATGGTTTCTTTTTTCTCATACTGAGCATCAAATCTAGGCAGTTCTTGTTCAGCTAGGCAAAGGCCCTCCTGATGTGCTGCATCCACAGCTGGGAATGACTTCTTAATTTATTATTCCAGCTAATTGAGCAGGATAGTATTTCTTATTCAGACAAACTTAAAATGTTTGGAGCTTGCCAATTTAAGCATGTCTTAAGTTGCCAGTTAAATAGGATAAGTGATGGTTAGGGTGACAGCTGTGTTGACACAGGACCTGAAAAAGCCTGTGCTGGTGGGAGTGCACTGATCTGGAGAAGACCATGGAGCACAGATTTATGTGGTGATGTGCTTTATTGAAGCAGTAACCAGCAGACATGCACGTAGATTTCTTAGAGCTATCATAGATGGCTCAGTGGGTAAAAGTGCTTGCCATCAAACCTGATGACCTGAGTTCGATCCCCAAGACCCACATGTACTTCCTCCCTAAATAAATACCTCTCGAAGACAAGTGCTGCCTGTGTTTCCAGAACTGTGAAGTGAAGTGACTGCTTCATGGGTGGGCACTATAGTTTAAATAATTCAGGATTGAAAGACATTTTAGTGTGCAATCCAGTGACAGCTCTTTCCCCACTTAGGTTCCTCACAAAGAGGTGCTTCAGCTTCTGTGTGAGCTTGGGACTAAGAGGTCTTGACTTTCCTCCCTCACTTCAACTTCTGTTCATTTCACTGGTTAATGGTTTTTCTTTAGAGAAGTTCTGCTTTAAAAGAAGCAAAGCTTTGAATCCTGATTGCAGCTTTCTATATGAAAGGTCCTTTGGCTTTTCAAATGCATTAAATACAAAGAATGTACCACTGACTTATAGTGTAGAATATTAATGAGCAGCAGTGTGCCCACCAGTCAGCTGACAGCAGCACAGTCCCCAGCACCACTGGCAGTCTCTCTCTCCCTCTCCCCTGGTCCTTTGCAAGAGAAGTGTTCTGGATTCTGTTAGTCATTATCTTTTCTGAATAGTTTTACTATGTGTGTGTGTGTGTATATATATGTATATATATATATATATATATTCATTTAAATGTTTTTGTTTTATAGATATGTCCCTGTATTTTAAATACATTATCTTTTACTCATTTTTCTACTTGATATTCTCACATTGTGTGTTTATTATATTACATATCTGTTTAATTGCTACATTGTGTGAGAATGCCTTTTCTCAGCTTTAGCCTTGCATTATTCACTCTATATGAGGTCTCTCTTAAGTCTCAGTACTGGGTGCTGAACCTTAGGTCTTGTGCATGCTAAATAAGTACCACTGAGCTATATCTCTAGCCCTGTGTGGTACCTTTTAATAAGCACAAGTGTTGGGTCCTAGTTTAGCAAGTCAGCCATTTTTTTTAATCAACTGTGAATCTTTGTGTCTTAATACACTACCTGAAGGTTTAGTCTCCTATTTTCTCCTAAAATTTGCGGTTTCTTTTTTTGTATCTGATGCTTATTTCACCTGGAATTGACTTGTGTATGCTATGAGGCGGCAATTTCACTGTTTTCTCCTAGAGACAACCAGTATCTTGGTATTGTTACTGAATAACCTGCTTTTCCCCAATATGTAGTGTCTTTTAGGTCAGACCAGACCTCTACTTGTTTTCTGTTATTGGTCTGCTAGCATTGTGGGGTCTTGTCTGTCATATTCTTGATTAAGCATAGTGGCTTGAAAATTTTTAGATAGCTCCCCTAACCTTGTTCTGTAATATCATAGCTATTTCTGACCCCTATTTTTCATCCACAATTTAGAATCAGTTTTTCATGACCACCTGTAAATATTTAGGTCATTTTGAAGAAAATAGCCTTCATAATGTTGCTTTTCCGTCTGTGAACATGAACAGCTTGTTTCTTCAGGTCTATACTTTAGTATAGTTATTGTTAATGATCTTAATAGCATTTGCTAATTTTATTTTATTTGAGATGGAGTTTCACCTTGGCTGACCTAGAATTCCCTACATAGAGCAGGTTATCATCATATTTGGAGCAGTCCTCGTGTCTCTGCCTCCTGAGTGCCTACATCACCGTGAGGCTTTTTGTTATCTTGTAAGTGTTGTGTTTTGAATTGCATCTTCTGGTTGTTTACTTGGTTTTGCATTGTATGAAGGCTAGGATCTTTTAGTTTCCAGCTTGCTATAGTTTCCTCTTTCCTGACTGCTGCTTTTTTTTTCTGTACATAATTTATCAGAGTGAAGAACTTCCATTTCCAACTTGATTATGGATTACAGTTAAATATTTTAATAAGGATGCTTTTTCAAAATCTCCAATGTTTTATTCGTATGGTAATTTACCAAAGTTAAACTGGTTTTGCCCTCTAGAACAAACCCAACATAGTAACCATATGTCTCTTAATTGTTGAGTTTGACTTGCTTATGATTGTCTTAGAGTCTTTGCATTTTGTGTTGCTGTTGACGTTGTCTGATTTGGTTGTAAAGTTTATTTTGCTGTAATGAAAGATGAGGGAAAATGGATTGGGGAATATATTTTCATTTCTTTTAAATTTGGTTTCTGGGTGTGTGGAAAGTATAAATAAGTTTATTTCTTTGAACTGAAGAGGCCTAGTTATTTTACAGACTTGTATTAATAATCCTATTACAATTATCTTTGTTGGTCTGTTTTCATAGTCTCTTGGTTATCATGTTTGCCAGATATACCTGTCCTGTGCACTGTGTGTGAGTGAGTGATCATATTATTATTATCCAAAAAATGTTTATGTTGTGTCTGGCAGAAAACTAGAGTGAGGGGACATCTAAGATTACCTTAGTGCATGAACAGGGATTGCGGTAATTTAAATTATGCTTCAGATTTTACAAGGACTAATCCATCTTTTTAGTGAAAAGAGAAAGAGTAGACAGATTACCACCAAAGAATTATACATAGAATTTGTAGCATACACAGTGGAAATCAGAAAATAATAGATTTTATTAATATTTTTATATAGGGTCTCTTGTAACCGAGTATGGCCTCAGACTCTATGTAGAGATGACCTTGAGTTTCTGGTCTTCCTGCCTCAGCCTCTCAAGTGCTATGACTACAGATATGCACCACCATGTTTAACATTTTATTTACACAATAGTGGGAGAAAATATCTTACATTTTTATTGAGTCTGCTAAAAATTCTGTCTGGTGTCTGAGTCTTCAAATCTTTCTTCCTCAGCTCTCCAGTGTTTATTCCCTTCCAAGATTTCAGGCTCCTAATTCCCCACTGCAGTGCTCTGCAGTACTTGGAAGCAGACATTCCACTTGATGAGCTTTTCCTCTGTAGTTATGCAAAGCTGAACTTCATCTTTTCATAGTTTTGTAATTTTATATTTACATATAAAATTTGAATAATTTAATAGGAATTTTGTTCAAACATAGTTTTTTCTTTTAAAATCAGTAACTTCCACACCAAAGAAACTTTCTATGAACTTCATTTTGGTTCTCCTTCCTGCCTCTGTATACCTGCTTTTACACAGAGTGTGTGAAAAGAATAAATTTCAGAGTAACTTCAAGAGAAAGGGATTACTTGCTTTTTGAGGCACTTATAGTGGATTTAGGAATTGTGAGCACGGGTTCTGACAGCACTTTGCTAAACCGTTAGCTGCTTCTAGAACTGACAAGGAATCCAAAACCAGCCTTTCCAGTTTCCCCACTTCCTGCTCCTTTATCAGTAAGTCTTAACTGCTGTACTGTTTGTACTGCTCAGATCTTCAAGGATACCTGTATTATTTTGTGGGAGGGCTCACCTGAATTTACTTGGCCTTTTTTTTTTTTAACTTGGAGGTGTGGGGTTCTTCATCATATTGTTTTTTAAAAAAATGATTGTTATTTTTAATGTGTATGGGTATCCATTGAGGCCATATGTAGGGGACTGGGTCCTCTGGAATTGGAGTTATAAATGGTTGTTAGCCACTGTGTAGATGGTGAGATTAGAGCCTGGGTCCTCTGGAAAAGCAGCCAGTGCTTCTAATCACATCTCTTCATCCCACATTCTTTTTTTAAAAAGCAGTCATTGACCAGCAATATCGTTCAGGGGATAATGACATTTGTTGCTAACCCTGAATACTTGAGTATAATCCTGGAACCCACATGGTAAGGAATTAACTCCTGTAGGTTGCTCTCTGGACTCCACATGCTTACACACACGTACACACACACAAAATGTAAATATTTTTTTTTAGTGAAAACAAAGACTAGAGCAATTTGATCACTGGTTATAAAGTGATTGCTGCACAAGTGTGGGGCCAAGAGTTTAGATAACCCAGAACCTACCTAAATGTCTAGTGCCTGTAATTCCAGCCTTAGGCAGAGACAGAAGATCCCCAGAGACTAGTCATATTTGTAAGCACTGAGTTTGATTGAATGATCCTGCCACAGTGAATAAGGTCGAAGAGATCAAGGATGATTCCTGATAACACTGTCAGGCCTTCTCATTCACATACACCCCATTCAGGCAGGCAGGCAGGCAAACACACACACACACATACACACACACACACACACACGCACGAAAAAGAGAAGAATCAGTACTACTCTGAAGCCCTCCAGCCTTATTTAACAAAACATTTTTGAAAGGTACCATGGGAACAATGCAAACACTATAAACTTGGTCATTAAGAAACTTGGGTTCAGTAATGACTTCACTTTTCATGAACTATTTCAGGGAGTCTCTGTAGTCTCCTCTTAATTTATGTATGTGTTTCCCACCTCTATAAGAATTCTGGGTTCAAGTATGTAAAGTACCTAATGAGAACCAGGCTTGATAGAAACACGCATGGGTAAACTACCCACTGCTCTCCTCCTGTATTCCTATTCCCACCCTGATAATACTTGTCTTGCTCAGTGGCTGAACTTCTACCTCTTTATTTCCTTCAGGTGATTCTAGTCACAAGATTCCCATTTCAAACTTTGAATTCGGGCATGACCAAGCAACTGTGTTACAAAACCTTTATAAATTTATTCATCCAAACCCAGGGAATTGGCCACCTATTTACTGCAAGGTAATATCCAATAAGATGTTTTTAAGATGTCCATTTAGACACCAGAAGAATTGAAAAGTCACTAAAAGAATTTCAGTTTTGTGTAAACAGAGACTGTGCTTTTGTTTCCTGGCCATTGGTTAATAAAGAAACTGCTTTGGCCTGTGGCAGGGCAGAATATAGGTAGGTGGGAAAACTAAACTGAATGCAGGAAGAAAGAAGGTGGCGTCAACAGGCACCATATAGCTGCCAAGGGAGAAAGATGCCGGTAAGCTGCAGCCTCATGGCAATATACAGATTAATAGAAATGGGTTAATTTAAGATGTAAGAGTTAGCTAGGAATACACCTAAACCGTTGTCCAAACAGTGTTGTAACTAATATGGTTTCTGTGTGATTGATTATTCTGGTCTGGGTGGCTGGGAAACAAAATTACAGTCTTCGTTTACAGTTTTGTGTTAGTTACATGTTTTAAAACATGCTCATTCTGAATTATTTGTGTGTAATTAGTATGACCTTTAAATTACTAATTTAAAGCTGTGTATTGTATTTTCTTAAAATTTCTCCTGAAATACCTACAATATTTTTTTAGCCTAACAAACTGATACTCATTCCCTTAATCCTTGTTATGTGATGTTTAGAAAAGACATTTTTTTATCTAAATTTTCCATAATGAAGAATTGGGTCCTAAACTTACTGCTTATTATAAATATTGCCATGACCAGTTCACATGTTCTGAATATTGACTTCATCATTAGTCCACCCTAAGTCTCACTTGCTCTTCATAAGCTGTATTAAAATATATGTGTGTGTATACATGTATGTATTTTCTAATGTATGGTATTTTTATATAATTTTCAATTAGTGTCTGTTCTATACACACCCAAGTTTGAAAGAACAGTGTTAATGAAAATAATTCTAAAAAGGAGAAAATAAAAGTAATCATTTTCCTTCTGCAGTCTGATGATAGAGCCAGAGTCAACTGGTGTTTGAAGCGTATGGAGCGGGCATCAGGTGAGTAGAATCTGGATCCTGCAGGAAGCGTAGTGTATACTTCAATTTTGAGGTACATGTTCTGTGTGCCCAAATTCACTAATTATATTTTTCTGTTTACTAATGGAAGAAATCAGGCAAGATCTAGAACTTCTCACTGTGGAGGACCTTGTAGTGGGAATCTACCAGCAAAAATTCCTCAAGGAGCCCTCTAAGACCTGGGTTAGGAGCCTCCTGGACGTGGCCATGTGGGACTATTCCAGCAACACCAGGTACTGATGGTCTGTAACGTCTGAGAAAACAGGCTTGGACTAGGTTTTGGGTTTCTGACTTTTGGGTTGTTTTGTTTTGCCTTTTGTGAATCACTTTTCAGTTAAACCTTGTAAACTTATAAAAATAGTTTTGTTTTGTGGTTTTCAAGACAAGGTTTCTCTGTAGCTTTGGAGCGTGTCCTGAAAATAACTCTTGTAGACCAGGCTGGCCTCAAATTCACAGAGATCCGCCTGCCTCTGCCTCCCGAGTGCTGGGATTAAAGGCGTGCGCCACCACCTCCTGTTAAAAAATAGTTTTCCATGTATGAGTGTTTACCTTTGTGCACTCCACTCCAGGTGATCCTGGAGTTCAGTTTGGTGCCAGGAACCAAATCCAGGACCTCTGCAGTGTTCTTCATCACTGAGCCAGCTCTCCAGCCTGGGAAAACTTATTTTTAGATACTGTTTTTAATATTGTATTTTTAGCATACAATAATTGATAGAATCTTTGTGTATGCATGTGTGTTGTTGCTTGGACTTACTTGAAATTCATAACCCTTGTGCTTCAGACTCCCAAGTGCTGATATTACAGGCGTGTGCCACCACTCTTGGGGTCCATAGTCTCTTACAATCTTTATTCTTTGAAGAATAAAGTCCAATTAGTTTATAAAATGTTTCTCAGTTTGAGTTGGCTTTTATTTCCTGTTGACTAGGTTAAGGTTACACATTTTAGGAGGAATACCAAAAATAAAAATACTATGTCTTCTCATATGTCACACTTGGAAGCATATTATGTCAGTTTGTCCCATTCCTGATCCTGAGTTCTTGGTCTCTTGTCTAAGATCTGTTAGATTCACCTTTGAACAGGTATTATTGTGCACCTCCCTCATAATGGGTTGACATGTGCTCAGCAGTAGAGGTGCTACCTAAGTAACATAAAGCCCTGGGTTCAGTCTCCACAAAAGTAATGTCTTTTTACAGAGAAATGTAATTCCTTGATTGTCAAATGCAAGTTCTGGTGTTCAGTGATGATTTGGTTGGCGTAGCTCCTTCTAAGCTTGTTAAGATAGTGATTTTCCTTAATTATTCCTTCAGTATTTATTAGTTAGAAGTCTACAATAAAGTGATTTTCTCCTTTACAATTTCTATGAGTTCTAACTTTATTCAGTGAATTAAGTGCTCTTTGCTTTCTGTGTCCATTCTAGCTTCATCTTCTGTTGATCTACTCCACCCTTGGATTCGCAGTTTCTCCAACTAGACCTTGTTCCTCTCAAAGGCAGAGGGTGCCGAGTGAGAACCTGTTCAGTCTGTGTCTCACTGTTTGAGTTTTGGGATGCACTAAATGAAGTTTCAGTGTTGGTGGAACTTTGACAGTTGAGGACTCCTTTCTAGTTGACTGTAATCTGAGGATAGTCACAGTCATTTTCTCAAAAGTGACTTATTTCTTTTTCACCCCTTCACAATAGTTCAATCTCTGTTTGCTTGTTTATATTCCATGTCCCCCCCCACTTTGTTGGTTTAATTATCCTTTGGATGTATAAAGCACTAGCATTGTTCAGCAGTGCATATTCAATAGTGTCACTCACTTCATTGAAACCCTGCAAGAGCTTAAAAATTAGCTTGGAGAGAACTGGATCTTTATGTCGAGTTGTGTCCAAGGACAAAGGTTGTTTTTCTGTTGTTCAGATGAACACTATCTTTGTGATATCTTTGTTTTTCACACAGGTTTGTAGGTTTATTATTGGTGTATTGTTGAAGGGCAGTTCCTAGGAAATCTTGTTCTCCTATGAAAACTGGTTGTTTCATAATTCTAATGAAGTAAATTTGGTGATTCATTTTTTGGGGGAAACTACACATGGTAAAATAGATTTTTAAATGTTTTTAGATGTCTGTAAGGAAGGTAGCCTCAAAAAAATGTTTCTAAAGTTTTATTGTTTTGGTACATTCTGTAGATTATGAAATGTCATTTTGAACAAGTATTGTTTAATTCATTCTCTGACAAATTAAAATGCTTTTAAATGAGCAGATGGGAAGGCCTTCCTGGATTTTGTTTCTTTTAGTAAATTATGGGTGTTTGCATTAAGACCAAACAGTGTTGATTGCTTTATCAAAAACTACATAGAATTTATTTATGTATAGGGTATTTTTGATAACTTAGTATATAACTAGTTTTATGACCTGTCTTGTAAGCACATGAGAATTTCTGTACCCTTTGTTTTGCAATGTAGGATTTGACTCTGTCCAGATGTACACTGATTGTTAGCTAGTTGGTTTTCTGTTACTATAGTCAACAACCAAGATAATAAGCCTATAAAGAGAAAGGGATGATTTTTTGATTTTGGAGGCTCAAGTCCGTGATCAATCAGTTGTCCCCTTTGCTGTGACTGTGTTCAGACACTGCCTTGCAGTGGGGAGTGTATGTGTTAAAGCAAACTGCCTCACCTCATTACTGAGAAGGTAATAAAGAGGAGGGAGGGGACTGGTATTCTGCAGTTGTCTTCATGGACACACACTAGTTTCAACTACATGAGAGCCTCCCACTCCAACCTTTTTTAAGATAAGGTCTCACTGCATAAACAAGACTGTTCTGGAACCTGTGTCAATCAGATTGGCCTCAAACTTAAGAGATCTGTCTGCCTCTGCCTCCTGAGTGCTGGAATAAAAGATTTGCAGCACCACACCCTATACCCTGTTTCTTACATAAGTTTCTGTCACCTCCCAATAACACTAAGCAGGAACAATCTGCTCCTTGAGCTCATTCTGCCTCCCACTTGTGAGTGTTGAGAGCAGAGACATCACCATGTCTGCAGACTTTCAGTTACTTCTCTGTCCTCTTGATCTCATCTATTGAGAGTAGAACTTTACTGTATTTTCATGCCTCCTTATACATTCTGTGATTTTAAACTGGTTGGTCTTTTCTTTCATGTGTGTACATTAAGTTTGCTGAATCTTGATGTATAATAGGTTGAAGGAAGGCTTAAAAGGTATTTCCTGTTTTGCTTTTTTTTTTGCATTGTTAAATTTTTAGTCACTTTGTGTCTGAATTCCTGGAAAATTCAACTCCATTGTGTTGTGCTTTTAATTTGCCTAACTTTAATGATGTAGTTTTTTTAGCCTAGAGATTTTACTACTTTGCCATCCTTTATGTTGGTAGCTCCTCTCCGTTTGTTGTTTCAGGTCTACTCTCTGTGGTGTCTGGTAAACCATTTCAGGATGCGGAGATTGACTTCTGTTTCTAGAGCTTTTTCACAGGTTATAATTTTTCTTCCACTCTAAATTTTGTTAGAGAGATCTTTGATATATGCTGCTATCTTATCTTTCACTTTATTTTCTCTTTTTACTCTTGAATTATTTGCCAGTTTTTTGACTTTTTTAGTTTCTTTTTCAAAATGAGTCTGTATTTCTTTGGGCAGTTCATAATGTATTTAGATTCTTAACTGTTTTTGATTTCTGAGTCTAGTCAACTCTTTCTCATTTTAAAAATTGTTTAGTTCTTTTTCTTATCCTGACTCTGTTTCCATATTCTTACATACTTGTGTGAGAACATTTAATTCCATGTGGAATGTTATGTTAGAATTCCCTATGATATTTTTGGAAGTCACAGGTGCTTTCTTAGTTTATGTTCCAATAGCTTTCTGTGAATGAGGCCTCTGTTTCCCTTGTCTCTTGGGCAGCAGTTTTGACAGGTATGAGAGTTCAGTTCAAGAGCTCCCTCTTCTGTCTGTGCAGCAACCAAAAAAGCTAGTGACTTGGGTGGAAGGAAGGTGGCTAATTTTCCATTTTTGTTTGGTCCTACAGGATACTAACTTTATTTCTTTGGCTCCTCCTCACCATCATCCAGTGCAGCAGTTCTCAGCCTGTGTTTGAGATCTCTTTGGAGGTTGACCGTCCCTTTCACAGGGCTCACATACCAAATATCCTGCACAGCAGATAATGAATTACAATTCATGACAGTAGCATAGTGGGTGATTTTGTGTATCAATTTGACCAAGCTAGAGTCATCAACTGAGGAAGCACCTCTTTGAAATCTGGCTGTAAGGCATTTTCTCATTTAGTGATCTCTGGAGAGAATCTAGCCCATGGTGGGTGGTGCCATCCCTGGGCTGGTGGTCCCAGTTCTATAAGAAGGTGAGCTGAGCAAGCCGTGGGAAGTAAGCCAGTAAGAGTTCTCCTCCAGTCTCTTCATCAACTGCCTGGGGGACCCTGCCCAATTCGAGTTTCCATCCTGACTTCCTTCAGCGATGAACAGCAATTCTGACATATAAGCCAGATAAACTCTTTCCTTCTCAACTTGACTTTTGGTCATAGTATTTAGTTGCAGCATTAGAAATCCTAACTAAGATAAACAGCAATTAAAATAATTTTATGGTTAGAGTCTCCACAACATGAAGAACTATATTAAAGGGTTGCAGCATTAGGGAGGCTGAGAACCACCAATCTGGTATCTAAAGAGCTCTTCTACTTCCAATCTTCCCCAACATAAAGGTGCTTTCTTATAGACAAGGGTTTTGCTCTTCTAAGTCTCTACTTCAGTTTTTATATGGAATGGGAATGATTTACATTTAGTCTTAGGCACTCTTGTTTCCTTTTTCTCTCAGTCCTGCTGTTTTCTAAACTCCACAGCTGACATGAAGACTTAGAGTGAGAGATCAAAAATTTTCTCCATTTGAAATATAAAGCTTTCTGTTTATTCTAGAGTTTTAATGTTCTGTCCTTTGTAGAATCTTGTCTACTTTCTGTTGTCATTATTGTTGATCTGTGAAGTGTGTGAGGGATGTGTTAGGATATTTAGGCTCAACACAGCTACTTTGGTTACTGACCAAAGAATTTCTAAAACTTTATGTTCAGAAGTATTTGGTGCCTGCGTTTATATTCAGTATTATCCCCTGTGCCATTGGCAGTGTTGTTAAAGTAGCGCTTTGTTTGAAAAAGATCCCCAGTGTTGTCTGGAATTTTCTTCCAAATAACTGATCTTTGGTGCACATTTCTGTTTTGGCCTTTTCTTTACCTTACCAGAATAGATCAATAAAATGTAGCAAAACATACACACACACACACACATACACACACACACACACACACACACACACACACACACACACGTGTAATTGTTTCCATACACTTCATTGGCAACTGTAGAATATCTTTGTATAATATGAATTTTAAACAGAAGAAATACAGTGTTAAGTTCAGTAAATATAAGTTCAGCAAGACTAGGATAGTTTTACTGTGAGGCATTTTTTGAGGCCTGTGCCACAGAGCTGGTTCAGAGAGAGACTGGTGGCATAGTGCTGCAGCCAGCATAGTAAAGCATTTATACCAAATGCCTTCTGCTTTTCACTGAGCACTTAATATATAGTGAGATTTTTACGGGTATTTGAGTTTAAGAAACTATAGAAACTAATTAGAAATTGTGACCCAGGTATAGTAGTACACACCTCTAATCCCAGCACTCAGAGACAGGAGGATTATTACAAGTACAAGGCTATCATGATCTGCATAGGTAGTTCCAGGCCAATCAGGACCCTGCCAAAACAAAACAAAACTTACTGCACACATTTTCCTATGCCTTGCAGACACTTATGAAGTTAAACAGCAAAAATAATGTTCCCCTGCCTTCATGCAGCTAACATAGGGAAGATACATGCAACAACTAATTAAGAAAATTGACATTTTAGCTTACAGGTGCTTTTAAAAGTCAATCAAGAAGTGTGTGGAAGGGGAGACTACAAAATGAATGGTCCAGGAGAATATTTAAATTGTAATATGAAAGCTAAAAACTGAAGCAGAAGAAAGATAAAAAATGAAGAGCCTTGTTAGAAATGGGATTTTACTAACTAGGAAAGAAAATAGATTAGGTTTCTTAAAGGTCTCAGGAAAGAAAATAGATTAGGTTTCTTAAAGGTCTCTGAGGTTCTTTTTACAGATGTATTGAAAGGAGATAAGGAAGGAGGTATGGAGCCTGTGATTATTAAATGAGCTGGCAATAAATTATTGGGACTAGGGTGGTGACAGAGAGGTTTAAGATTGGTAAAAAGCAATTTTACCATTTGCTTAAGTAAATTGCTTAAGGACTAGAACTGGGGGAGAGAATTGAAACAGAATAACAATGAATAATTGGTTAGAAGGGGTGAAAGAATCACAGAATATTCTGAGACTGGTGAAGTGTCTGATGAACTTGTGTAGATGAGATCATTACAGAGGCTGAGCAAGAAGAGGACCTAATGCAGAACCCTTAGAAATAGGCTCTGCCATTATCTAATTATCTTGGGCAGAGGCTGTGGAGATGTCAGCACTCCAGCTACAGTCGCTGTGTGACACAAATGATAGTCATTGCCAGTGTTGATGAAGACTGGAAAGTGAGAAGAAAGCCATGCTGAGTGCAGTAACTTCACAGACCGCCATGAGCTACTTACTTCCCGGGTTAGGACTGTGTCTTCACTCTTGTTCCCTTGTCTTCTCATTCTTTAGGAATTTAAATTGTCTTTCTGTGGCCTTTTTCATGTTGCAGGTTTTCTTCAGATGTTTGATTCCCCTTAGTTATGTTATATTTAGAAATGAGGCTTCAAAACCAAATACCTGGTTCGTCTTGTCTACCAGCTAATCAGGCTTTGCTGCAGGGAAAGCTGACAAAAGAGCGAAGCAAGTTGGAGGCAGAATCCTAAATTCAAGAGCAGTCAGCTTATCCCCTTACATGGAGTTAGAGAACTGACAGCTCTTTGAACAGAAATTCAGCCTCATAACCTGCATTGGCCCTTCTACAGTTAATTGTTTGTGTATGTGTGCATAGATGGTGTGGGTACAGATGTGCCTGTGTCTAGAGATGAGAGGACAGTGGGATCCAGGGATTGAGTTCAGGTCGTCAAGTGTACGTGGTAAATGCTTCATCCCATGTCTGAGTCCAACACAAAGGTAGTGACTTCCTAAGTCACTGTTCTTCATTTCTTTCTACAATTTTATTAAAGTATCTTCTATAGAGAAGCCTGTTTGTATTTTCTCCTTGTGTACTCTAGTTATTTGACTGATTTTTCAAAAGACTTTGGGGACAAGAAATAAATATATATATATATGTATTTAACTCACCATCTGAACTAAAACCTTGGCAATAGTAGTATTAAGAGGTGAGGTGATACTGTGATACCACTTTAGAGTTCTTTCTTTGTCCAATTAAATGAGCTTTTTATATTTAACAAAAAATTGAGCAAATTTTGTATAAAAATACATGAGGCACTAGAGTTGTGTTCTCTGGAAGTGCAATTTGCACTCTTAACCACTGAAGCATTTCTTAGACCCTGCGTGTATTCTAAGTCTGACCTGTAGCGGAAAGCATGTATCTGGGTAGGTTCTCTTGACTTGAATTCTAGACAAGGAACAAAACTAACAACCAACACTAAACTTTCTACTTCCATGTGGTTATCTACAAACATAGTTTAGTTTTTCAGTCCTCAGTTTCGAGCTTTATGAATCATACTTCATATTATCTTTGAAAATACAGGAGAATTTTTAGGTTGATGTTAGATAAGTTAACTGTCACTTGGCACAAATAACTTTTTATAGTTACTGTATAGCATTTTTGTGGTTTTAAATGAAGATTCTTGGTAAGCTTTATTGTTAGCAGTGCTGTCTGGATCTTAGTAGATGTTACTCAGTGGGAAAGCATGTTTGTATTGACTCTGATGAAAGTGTGTTCCAGTGTTTGTAACTCTGGATTGAATCATTAACTTTGGTCATTTCCTTTTCAACTTTTCCTCTTGTTCCCTGTCAAACACCACATTCTCAGTGGTGCCTTGCTGGTCACTCCATCTAAACTATTGGCTTCTGCTTCACAGTGTTATCACTGCTGTTTATAGTTTTTCATTAAGCATGCCTGTATGTGTTTTTGATCTGCCTTCCCCACTAGAAAGTAAGTGTTGTGATATGATTTCATTCAGTAATGTGTCCTTTGTACCTAGATCAATGCCTGGCAAAATGTGTGCACTTCATGTTCAGTGACTGAGTATATGTTAACATTAGTTACTACTGCACTTTAAGTGCAGTTACCTCACTTTAAAATTTAATTGTAGGGCTGGAAAGATGGCTCAGAGGTTTACGAGCACTGACTGTTCTTCCAGAGGTCCTGAGTTCAATTCCCAGCAACCACATGGTGGCTCACAACCATCTGTAATGTGATCTGGCGCCCTCTTCTGGTGGGCAGGCATACATGGAGGCAGAAATGTATACATAATAAATAAATCTTTAAAAAATGTAATGCAAAATATTTTTAAAAATTAATTGTATGGTTATGTGTGGTTTGCATATTAAGAATTTTCACTGGAGGAGTTACCATACAAGTCTATTTTAAAATCTATATTAAATCAATCTTTGGGGGCCAGCGAGATCACTGAGTGAGTAAAGGTGCTTGCCCATCAGCGTTTGATCTTGGAAACCCACATGGCAAAGGAAAGAGCCAGCCCTGCAAGTTTCCCTCTGACTGCCACTTAAGCACACACACAATAAATAAGAGTAAAAAGTGTAAGAAATTTTTAATAATGGTATCAGTTTTTATTAAATAATCTCAGCTAGTTGAATTGGAAATCTGGCATACAAAAACCCTTAATGCAGTTAATTTAGTTCAGCTACTTCAGTTAGTGCTGTGTTTTTCCTCGTACTGGGGGTGGCACCAGACAGTTATCACAAGCTCCACCTCAACCATTTGTTAGTACATTAAACTACTTTTTCTTGTACAGGTGCAAGTGGCATGAAGAAAATGATATTCTCTTCTGTGCTTTAGCTGTTTGCAAGAAAATTGCGTAAGTTTGAGGAGCCCCCCCCCCGTGCTGTGCTGTGCAGGGAGTCCTTTGCCAGTTGTGCTTGCTCCTCAGCTGGGGTGAATTTCTCTGCCTACCTATCTTACTGAAGCCCAATGAAAACAAATGTGGAGGTTTTTCTTTGTTTCTTTTACTGTTCTGTTTCACTACTTACCAAACAATTTGTGGGAATCTTCAGAAGCATTTGTTAAGGTTTTTCCTTCTTGGGTCCCTTAAAGAGAGACAATTTTCTGCTAGCATTAAGAATGTCACTTACTTGAATGGTGCCCTAAAACTGTAAACCAGTTCTTCTTGTTTTGTAGTGGAAGCACCTACAGTCCTGTTCTAGTTTGCTTTCTGGTGGTGTGGCAAGCACCATGACCAGAAACAACTTAAGGGGGGAAAGGATTTATTTGACTTAGACTTCTAGGTCACAGCGCCCATCATTGAGGGATGTCAGGGCAAAAACTCAAGCAGGAAACAGGAACCATGGAGGAAAGCTACTTGCTGGCTCACCCTAGGCTCATGTTTAACTGGGTTTCTTATGCAGCCTAGGATTGGTGCTGACAGTGGTAGCCTGGCCCTCTGGATTGGTTAACAACAAAGACAATACCCACAGACCAGTCTGAACTAGACAATTCCTCAACCTAGGTTTTCTTCTCAGGTTGACTCCAGGCTATGTCAAGTCGGCAGCTGAAGCCAAGTCTCTGGGTGCTCTGGTAGCACCTTTCCATGCAGATGCTTCTTAGTTTTGAGGAGTAACTGTTCACTGCTGTGGCTTTATTTCTGCTTCTGCCTTCTTTCCTTAAACATTGGAAAATCCTACTGAATCTTACCCTCACTCCCATCCCTTGGAGCAAACCTGAAAATTTATCTGCTGATCCTGAGATGGCGTCCCAGTAATAACGTTCATGGTTTGAATGCTGTCTATTCCCATCTCTGAATCTTTAGATTTTCCTCAAAGTTAGAATAATACCTCTGAGATGTTTCCTTTGTTCACAAACTTAACTGAATACTTTCAGTGTGAATTGGATGGAGTTGCTCTTGTGAGATCCGTCTTCTTTTTTAAAGGTACTGCATCAGTAATTCTCTAGCCACTCTGTTTGGAATCCAGCTCACTGGAGCTCATGTGCCACTACAAGACTATGAGGCCAGCAACAGTGTGACGCCCAAAATGGTCGTACTGGATGCAGGGCGTTACCAGGTAAGGAAACGTCTGTTGTTAGCAGAATCTTGGGTATACGTAACCTCTTTGAGGGAAAATGTGCTTCTTTTTTTTTTTTTTTCTTGTTTCTAGTTTGATTCTAAGCACAGTTTCTCTGTTGGGATTTTAAAGTGAAGATCTATTTTTCTCTGTCATTTGAAGGTAGTGTCTTTGATTGTTTTTATCTTCTAGACTTCTTCAGATCTTCTTCCTAAAATACCTAAGTTCTGAAGCTCATGCTGTCTATGCTACAGTACCTGGCAACCTGACTAGGGAACCAGTGGGCACTTTAGTTGGGGCTCCTCATTAGAATGGTACTTAACCAAGGAACCAGTTTTCTAATATTTTTATTTTCACATTTCCCACTATGTAATTCTTCTAGCTCCTAGTTCTGTTTCTTTACTTCTTCTCCTCCCCTGCCCATACCACGTAAGTCCCCACTCCTATGATAGTATCCCATCCAGTGCTATTGCGTCCAGTCTCAACTTCAGATAGCCTCTTCTGACCCCAACCGTCTTCCTCTAGCAACTCAGTGCCAGCAGTTCTTTGACCTCTGCTGTGACCTGTAATTCACTTATAGCTCTGCTGTCTCATGCTCCTTTATAGGAGCTACTGCATTGAAGTGTGTATAAAGTTGTGCCCTCTTGTTCATATTTTCTTTTTAGCACTTGCATCCCCACCTTTACTGCCTTCCATTCCAACTTAGAAATTTTAGTCTGTCTTTTCTACTACCTTATCTAAACTCCATTAATCCTCTTGTCTTCATCATACGTGGTTGACAGACTACTCCTAATTAAATGTAACTCTTCACTTCCACTCCTTATATTTGTGAATTGAAATGAATCTAGAATGAAACTACAATGCTGCCATGTTGGGAGCAAATAGCTATAATCCCAGCTTTCTAGAAGCTAGAGAATTTCACAAATTCAGGGTCAGCTTGGGCTACATAGCAAGTTTGAGGACAACGTAGGCAGGTGTGACTATTTGGCCTTAAACTTAAATAATTGAGGACTGTCCTTGCCTGATATGTACAAGTCCCTGAGTTTAGTTAACACACACACACACACACACACACACACACACACACACACACACACACACACACGAACGCACCCACGCACATGCAGGAACCTTCTATAGCACCATAATGACTGATCTTAACTAAATATCTTTTATGATCAGCTTAATCAATTCATTGTCATTGCCTGCAGTCATCATTTCTCTCGTCTAATGAATTTTTCATGTATTATCTTTCACTTTCTATCTCCTTTTCTCCCACCTTTGCTGTAGCCAATACTGATGCTGCTGCTTCTCCAGGAAAGCAGAATCACAGATTTTTACATACTCTACCACTTCAGCTATCTGCTTATACGCTAGTCTCTGCTTTTTCTCTGATATTAGTAAGTATTCTCTGTTCCTATCTAAAATTTATGTATTAGATCTTGTTCTTTCACTAACCAAAGACACAGCTGCAGTGATTCTAGTGGTTTTTTTTTTTTTTTTGACTCTTTAGGGCTCCCTCTTTTCTGAGTCATCTTTTGCATTTCTCTCTCTCTCTCTCTCTCTCTCTCTCTCTCTCTCTCTCTCTCTCTCTGTGTGTGTGTGTGTGTGTCTATCTTTCTGTCTGTCTCTGTCTATGTGTCTGTGTCCGTCTGTAGACATGCCTGCCCACATGTGACATAATGTACACGTGGTTGTCAGCGAACTTACAGGAGTTGTTTCTCTCCTACCATTTGGGTTTCAGGGATCAAACTCAGGTCATCAAGGTTGGAACAAGCACCTTTTCCCATTTTGCCAGCCCTATTATGTAATCACTCTTACCAAAATAAACATACCATAATCTAATGTGTTTTAAAACAACAAACAAGCAAACTCTTCAGCCTGTGACCCTAAGGTCTCCGCAGTCACTTTTCTTCTTTACTGCACACTGGAAATACATACGGGAGTTTGCCTTCTTAATGTGGAGTTAAAGTAGGACATTTAACAATTAATAATAAACATATTTTCTGTCATTTTCCTGTTCCTTTACAGAAACTAAGAGTTGAGAGTCCAGGATTCTGTCATTTCAACTCTTACAAACAGGAACAAAGGTCAAACACATCCACTGGTGAGTACTTTTAGCTTTATAAGATTGGGGTTACACGTACAAAGATCCCTGCGTGTCCGTGGGTGGGCATGAGGAGCATTTTGTTTGGAATTAGTTGTTAAAATGATATGAATTTATGTATTTTGTCCCTAGTGGAATGTAATATTCCTCAGACTTCTGTGCAGGACATTTCTGAGAAACCCTGCTTTTCTTACAGCAAGTACAGTTTCATAGTTTTGATGTCACAGATACATGATGTGTTTTAGGAGATGAGAAATTCCAAAAGCTAGTTACATGGAACTTCATTTGATACCTAAAGAACTTCAGTTGGGGTTTCGTGCCCTAAAAACAAAAGGAAACATTTTTCTTGACCTACTTGCCTTCTGCTCATGATTATAAATTAAACTCTATACTGAGAGTCCTACTGTGGGATGAAGTGACCTGAAATGCCTCTTTAAATCAAACATAAAGTTGCTGTGCCTGTTTAATTATCTTTTCAACACTCTAGGTTGTTATCCATCTGGGGTGAAAATTTCTGGCCCCAACAGCAGTGTTCGAGGAAGAGGGATTACCCGCCTGCTAGAGAGCATCTCCAGCTCCTCCAACAACATCCACAGATTCTCCAACTGTGAAACTTCACTCTCTACTTACATGTCCCAAAAAGATGGGTACAAACCTTTCTCTTCCTTTTCTTAATGATGGTACTTTTTGCAATTTCTGGAAAAATAACAAGCCTAACTTCCTTTCTGACTACAGTCATATTAAGCAAACAGATCACATCAATAGTAAATGTCACTCCTCTAAAAACGACTTAATTTGTAAGGAAACTATTTCATAGATTAAAAATAATTGTGGTTGGAGAAGAATTTTGGCATTCTTGCTTGTTTGTGTGTCTGTGTTTCCTTTATTTTCTTCTCAGACATAATACTTGTGGTATGATGGGTGTGTCCCTAAGGTTCTGAATTCTAGAACAAAACTGGCAATTTCAGAGTATTTGAAAATGTTACACAGTTCTTTCCCCTAAATTAAAGGTATTAAGTTATCCGTTACAAAAGACTCTAAGATAATACTAACTTAATTCTTCCCATTATAAAATGTTAACCTTAGAGACCAAAGGCTATTTGCATTGCACATAACTAAGAAAATTAGCCTTTAACACAAATAATGATTTGTTATTTTAAGTAGTCTTTGACGTAATTTGTCTTTGGCAAAAGAAACCAGTTAACAGGATGAAAGTACAGAATGAAAGATGAGAGAACTGCCATTTACTCCTAGTTCCAGAGCAAATAAAAAAAAATATATTATTAATGTAATTCAAGCCATTTTTCCCCTTCAAAAAGAATTTTTGGGCACTGAACTAAAAATTATTAATATCCTTTTAAAAACTAAACATTAACTGATACTGTCATTGGGCATCTGCTTAACAGGGATCTCCTCTGACTTCTGCAGTGGCCGTAACCAAGGCCAGTGACTGCTGTAAGGTCACACATCAGTTACTGCTGTTGTGAGACAGGTGTTCTGGAACATTTGTGGCCCATGCCAGCCTGAAATTCTCATCCTTTCTTTGCCTCCTTGTAAGGGCAAATAATGTTAGCCACTTTGCTGTGCACAGACTTTTATTTTTGATTCAATCTGTGAGAAGGAACTTTCATGAGCCATGAAATTAGTAAAGAGATTTATTCTACAAGGAAGTTTAATTGAAACAAAGGAATAGAGTGGGAAGAGCCCAAGAGAGGGAATTTACCACTGGGCGTCCTGTATACAGCACTGGAGCAACACGAAAGTACGCATCCCAGTAAACACCACGGGAACAGGCCTTACACATCACCAGTATAGCATCACGGGCATAGGCTTACATTCATCTGACTGCATGTCTCTCCCGGGCTGAGACAGCAGCAGCTAGAGGCTTTCCGAGGCAAGTTTTTAAGCCTCATGAACAAGGGGGGGTTCATTGCCCAGTCATCGGCTGATGTAGGTGGGCCTTCTGTTATGTGTTATTTTCATTGGTTAATAAAGAGACTGCCTTGGCCCTCTGATTGCCTACCTAATTTTCTGTCTGATTGGACAGAAAATTAGGTAGGCGGAGTAAACAGAACAGAATGCTGGGAAGAGGGCAATGAGGCAGACGCCGTGGAGCCAGCCACCAGGTCAGACATGCTAAATATTTCCCGGTAAGCCACCACCTCGTGGTGCTACACAGATTATTAGAAATGGGTTAATCAAGATGTGAGAGTTAGCCAGTAACTAACTCTCTAGAGATAATGGGCCAGGCAGTGTTTAAATGAATACAGTTTGTGTGGTGTTATTTCCGGGGCTAAGCTAGCCGTGCGGGAGCTGTGTGGGATGAAAAGCAGGCCTGCCAGCAGCCCCACACTACAATCAGCAGTCGTCCAGACACCTGGTCCAGTGTGCACGTCCACTCCCAGACATTGGCCAGATAGATGTCAAGGATGTGAAGTACATTAACAGGTCTCTATCTTAATTAAAACAAAAACACTCCCCGTTCTCGATCCTGAGATCTGGCCAGGTTCTCCAAACAGAGAAGAGGGGTCATCTGCAGTTCATGCCTTAGACTGTGCAGAGCCTTAACACAAGCCTCTCCGTTTTAGAAGTACTCTCCTGAGCACTGGAATCTGAAGCATGTGCCCATAAAGGTACATGTGCCCACATACCTACTGCTTTTGGTTGTAACTGTTTGGGCTCATGACTTACCCACGCTACTGTAAGGTTCCACTTCCTGTACTTAATAGGTGTCAGCATCAATAGCTACTGTTGCCAGTAGAGACACAGAATTTCAGAGCCTCAGAAGGTGTAGATGAAAGGACCAGTCACCATTTTTTGTGGATTCTGTTCTATCCTGGATAATCTCATATGTGCAGTGAGCATGCCCTTAAGCATCTGCCTAATGTTGGGTTTAGAGTACTAAAATGAAGAGAGCTCCTGATGTTGAGTAGTTCACTGTGGGAGGTGATAAACTGATGCATTAGTAAAAATTCTCTTCAGCATGAGGGGAGATGGACACGCACCAGAGGGAATCCAGAAATGCATCCTTGGAGCGGCTTTCCACAAGCATGTCCAAATCCCTGAGTAGGCCAAAGAATCGTCCACAAATAGTCCTGGGACAGCCAGACATGGACATAAAGAAAACTCCTTTATGTGTTTCCTTCAAATTCATGCTGAAACTTAATCCTAGTAGTTATATTGAGTTATTGGGTTAGGGAAGGCCGGTCCAGTCAACAGGGCTCTGCCTTCCTCAGTGGGGAATGACCAGCACCTTTCTCGGACAGTTTGAACAGGGAGAGGAGAGAGAGGGAACTGGGATTGCTATATAAAATAAGATTATTTTAATAAGACTATTTTAAAATAAATTAAAAATGGAAACCAAAAAGAAAAAGTAAATATCCATTCCTTGAGATGAGGCAACAATCTTAATTGACACCAAAAACACAACAAAGGAAAAACTTGGTAAATTCCCAGTTAAATGCAAAGAAAATCATTTTATATTAAGACTGAAAACCCATAGAATGTGAGGAAATATTCACAAATCATTTATCTGATAAGAGTAGCATTCAGAGTATGTGCAGAACTCTCAAAACTTAGCAGTAAACAGAAATTTAAAGGAAGCCAAGGATGGATATTTCTTCAAAAAGAATTACAGATGGTCAAAGTGTGTGAAAAGACAACACCATTAACTATTAGCAAATGCAAGTGAAAACTGCAAAAACGTACAAAACACTTAGAAGATGCTTGTTACCCAAAAAGGGGGAAACTGGGAGTATGAGAAAAATCAGGACTCATATATTGTTGTTAGAATTTGAAGTGGTACAGTTGCCGTGGAAACCTATTTGATGGTTTCTTAAAAATTTACACAACTAGCCAGGTGTGGTGACACACTTTAATCCCAGCACTCGGGAGGCAGAGGCAGGTGAATCTCTGAGTTCAAAGCTAGCCTGGTCTACAGAGCTAGTTCCAGGACAGGCTCCAAAGCCTGTCTCAAAAAACAAGGCAAAACAAAAAAACCCCAAAAACAAAACAAACTTACAGAGCTACCATATAGTTCAACAAGTCCATTCTTTTGGCTAATAGGATCAACCATAATTCCCCATAGGTACGTGAATATGTGCTTATAGTAACCACCAAAATACAAAGCAGATGTCTGTCAACTCATAGATAAAATGCATATTCATACAATGCAATGTTTTATATATATAATATATATTAATATATATAATGCTGGTGCACACTGCAGCATAGAAGCCATATGTTGTATGATTGCACAGAGAATTTCCAGAAAATACATCCACCATAAAGAGTAGATTAGTTGTTACCTGGGACCATAGGTGTAATGGGTCACTAGATGTAAGCCTTCTTTTGATTATTATAGAAACATTCTTCAGCTAGTAGTGATGATTTTTAAGTAACCACTAAATGGTGCACTTAGTGTACACACTACTAAAAGGCATATTTTGTAGTGTGTGGACTTCTTTCCCAAAAAAAGGTGCTGTAGACAAAGAGGATGATTCATCTTTTGTGGAAAGAAACAACCTAAAGGGAAGTCTGAAATTACTTTAAAGAGAGATCCCAGCCATAAAAAGCTTTAAAAAAAATTGAAACAAAGTGGAGAAAGAAATGTGAACAGTGTTTGTTAGAACATCGGTGTTTGAGATGAACTGCTGTAGTGAAAGCAGTTGTGTGTGGGATTGAAACCAGGATTGCTTTGTCTTTTTCATTTAATCAAAACGTCCCCCTACTTATTCCTCTCATGTCCACACCCCGCCCTACATTCAGGGCCTCTTTACCATTGTTATCACATATGCATACAAATGAATAAACATAAATACAGCCTGCTGCATGCTTTCTGTGATGCCTGCATATCTGTGTTTCTATCAGATGACCAATTGGCACTCATCACCATGACACATTCTCTCTCTCTCTCTCAGCAGGTGTTAATTACTTGTAGCTCCCCATCTAGGAGTGAAGCCCTGTGAGATTTACCCCATCTATGTTAGACTGTCACCTGGTGTTGGAATTATTCAGGCCTTGTTTAGGTAGACATGTTGGTGAGATTCATGGGTGTAGATTTCCAGTCATAGAAGGAATAATCCCCCAGGAGACTTCCTGCTCCTCTGACTCTTAAAATCTTTCCGAACCCCCTTCCATGATGTTCCAGAACCTTGGGCATAGGGACTGTATTGCAGATGTACTAGTGGGCTGGGCATCTCTTGGTCTGTTGTCCTCTGCATTTTGACTAGCTGTGACCTTCACAATGGTCTCCTGCTTCAAAAAGAAGCTGCTTTGATGAGAAATGATACCTACATTTTTCTATGAGTATAAGGAAGTATTTAGAATGCACTTAGTATACTAGTCCAGTAAAGTGGCAGTAACAGAGTCTCCTCTAAGATCCATGGCCTCACTCGCCACAGATAGTCTAGACAAGGGCAGATAGGATTTTTTACAGCACAGATGTGACTTCCGTCCTGCTAAGGAACGCTTACGTCCAATGAGATAGCTCTTTGTTCCTGCAAAGATGTGTGTGTTGCTTTGGCACCTTTACAGATACCTCACCATGCTGATCATGAGCATGACTGAACACGTGTTTGTGGAGTGGGGCTACTGAGTTCTTTGGGCATCTGCCAAGGAGGACTATAGCTGCGTCACATGGTCGTTGAGTTTTAGCTTTCCAAGAAGTCTCCACAGTGATCGCCAGGGTGGCCACAGCAGTTTGCAGGGCCCCCCCTCATCCCCATCCCATTTGTTGTTGGCTTTCTTGATCTAAGTCATTCTGGCTGGGGTGAGATGAGGATCCAAAGTTATCTTAAGTTGCATTTCTCTAATGCTAAGGATGATGAACATTTTTAAAGATGTTTCTTAGCCATATTTATTTCTTTTGAAAACCCTCTGTTCAAATCCACAGCCAATTTTAAATTATGGTTTTGATTCCTGAGCAAATGGAGTCCTATTCAGAAAATCCCTTCTTACGCCATAGGGCACTGTCTGTTTTCTTCCAGCAGGATAGGGTTTCATATTTAGGTCTTTGAGACACTTGAAGTTGTTTTTTATGCAAGGTTATAGATGCTGATCTAATTCCAGTTTTTCCAGTATCATATGTCGAAGATGCTGTCTCTGTATGTTTTTGGAATCTTTTCTATTATTCAATGGCTGTAGTTACTCATACTCATGTGTGGGTCTTCTGTTTTGTTCCATTGGTCTACATGTAATTTTGTACGAACACGATACTGTTTGTATTACTCCAGCATGGTACTACATCTTGAGGTCTGGAATGGTAATCCACCATTGTTATTTTTGCTCAGATTTCTTTGGCCATCAAGTCTTTTGTGGTTTTATGTGAGTTTTCAGCTTATTTTTGTTGCAGGGATTTTGATTTGTATTGCAGTGAATCTGTATTTGCTTTTGGTAAAATCATATTAATTCTACTAATCCAGGTCTTTAGATTTTACTAGTGAGCTTCTCTTTCTTCAGAGGTTTTCCACCCCTGAGTTAGGTTTGTTTCTAGACTTTTATTTTCCTAGAAGCTGTTGTGGATGGCAGTGTTGGCTGATTGTCTACAGAAGGTCTGCTGGCGTTTGTAGTTGATTGTGTCCTGCCACTTTGCTGAAGTAGTTGTTTCCCGGAGTCCTCTGGTGGAATGTTTGAAATCTCTTATGTGTAATGCCATACATCTGAAAAGAGGGCTCCCTTTACTTCTCATTTTCTTACTTGAAGCTCTTTATTTTTTTTTCTTGTCTTTATTTCTCTAGCTAGTGTTTTAAGCACGATATTTAAAAGGAGTGGGGTTAGTGGATACCCCTGTCTCCTTTCTGATTTTAATGGGATTGCTTTGACTCTTCCTCCATTTAGGATAATGTTAGCGAGGCCCACATTGGAGCACTGGACTGAGCTCCCAAGGTCCAGTTGAAGAGCAGGAGGGAGAATATGAGCAAGGAAGTCAGGACCATGAGGGGTTGGTTCACCCACTGAGACAGTGTGTCTGAGCTAATGGGAGCTCACCAAATCCAGTTGGACTGGGACTGAATGAGCATGGGAGAAAACTGGACCCTCTGAATGTGGTTGACAGTTGGGGCCGACTGAGGGGGCCAATGATAATGGCACTGGGATTTGTCTCTACTGCATGTACTGGCTTTTTGGAATCCTATTCTCTTTGGACGCACACCTTCCTAAGCCTGGATTGGGGGGGGGGGAGGCCCTGGACTTCTCACAGGACAGGGTGCCTTGCCCTCCCTTAGGACTAGAGGGGGTGGGGAGAAGGGTGTGTGGGGGAGCGGGAGGGAAGTGGGAGGAGGGAGGAAGTGGGAGTTTTGATTGGTATTATTTATAAAGTAATAAAAAAGAGGAAAAAAAGGATAATGTGAGTTTGTCATATCTGACCTTTATTATGCTGAGATATGTTTTCAACAAAGCCATAATAAGCACAAAAGAAACAAAATAATGATTTGTATCTTACCATACTTTGATGGGATAAACTAAAAATAAATGAGAAATTGGCAATACAGATCATAGAGTCTACAAATATTTGGGAGACGGGTACCTTGAACTGGCAGTCATTGGTGACAACACAGAAAATTTAAAGGGTCATATAATCAAATGAAAATGATAGTACAATTTATCAGAACCTTTGGGACGTAGCTAAGCAGTTCTAAGTGGAAAGTTTATTGCTATAACTGTTGACTTTAAAAAATTCAGATCTCTGATAACCTAATAATGCACCCAAAGGTCTTAGCAATAAGACCAATAAGAGCAATCCAACCCCCAAAGCAGAAACTGGTGAAAGACAGAGCAGAAACTTAAGAAACAGAGAGTAAGCCATAAATGGAATCCAACAAAAGGCTGTTTTAAAAGATACTGATAAACTCCTATCCAAACTAGCGAGAGGAAAAAAGGAGAGCAAACCACGGATTAGTAAACAGGGAGCTGTAAAGGGTGTCACAGCAGACATCAGAGAAGTATCACTCAGCAGTTCAGCTAGGCTGGCTGGTCGCCTGGCAGCAAGACCCTGGGATCCTCCTGCCTCATCCTGTTGTCAAATACTATTTTTACTATGTAAAGGTGTGTTACATTTGTTTACGCTGTGTAATATCACTTTAACTGTGTAAAGTGTGTTGCTTTTGTTCATGCTGCATTTGTTTAATTATGTAGAGATGTGTTGCTTTTGTTTCCTCATGCCTGCCTAAGGCACCTGATTGGTCTAATAAAGAGCTAAACAGCCAATTGCTAGGCAGAGAAAGGATGGGTGAGACTGGCAGAGAGAATAAATAGGAGAAATCTAGGCTCAAAAAGAGAACAGGAGAAGAAGAGAGGAGAGACTGAGGGACATGCCTGGGGCCAGAAGCCAGGCCACCGCCAGCCAGCCATAGAGAAGCAGAAGTAAGAAAAGTAATAAGCCTGGTACAACATCCCCTACTCCTAGGGGTGTGGTTACACCCAACTTCTGTGTAGTCACTAGGGTTCCAAACATGGATCTTCATGCTTACATGGTATATACTTTATCCACTGAGTTATTTCATCAGCCCTGGCAAATATTATTTTTAATAGGAAAACAATAAAAGTATTTCCTTTAAAATCAAGAACAAGATTACAAAACCTTTTAGTACTGCTTCTCGACATTGTACTAAAGTTTGGACTGAGTAAAATGACAAAGAAAATAAAAATAGTATTTAGGTTGGAGAGATGATTCAACAATTAAAAGAACATGCATCTCTTCCAGAGGACTTGGGTGCAGTTCTCGACATCAATAGCTCACAACAACCTGTAACTCTAGCTCCAAGGCATCCAACGCCCTCTTCTGACCTCTCTGGGCACTGCATGCTTTTAGTGCACATATAGACACTCAAGCACACACACAGACACATAAAATGAATAAAAACCCACCATATTTAGGACACATTAAGTAAAGTTAAATTGTGCATGTATAGTTGACTACATAAACAGTCAAAAGAATTTATGTATCTGTAAAACAAAATTCATTCAACTGTAAGATCGGCACCAAAATTCAGATATATTTCTGTACATCCTTATAAACATTTAGAAAATCTTACCAAAAAACCCACAACATTTGTAATAAAAAATCTGTCAAGGACTAAATCTGGTCAAAATATAAGGACTATATGCAGAAAATAATCAAGTTTTAATGGAAAACTGTAAGAACATAATTGGAAATTCTCATATTTGTAGATAGACACAATATTATAAAGATTTTAGTTTTCCTTAGCTGATTAGTTTAGTGCAATTCCAATCAAAATGCCAGTTTCATTTTCATGAGACCTGTCAATTCCATGAACAATAAAGGTGAAAAAAAATCTAGAAGAACCCCTTAGAGAAGTAATATGGTGATGGGCGGGACTTGGCTCACCATGTCTTCATTAATGTGTTATAAAATTATAATGGCATTAAGATTCCGAATCCCTGAAGTAAAGATAGACAAGTTAACCACAGGAACAGAATCTAACGTCCCACCCACTCGTGGAACAGCAGTGTGTGACAGAAGTGCCCTTCAGAACAATGTCACTCAGATGCTTGTCCTGGAGCCATCAAAATGAGTGTGGAACGGGAAAGCCTGGTTTTCACTTCTCCACACTGTTTAAGAGCAGTCCCATTTTGCTTAAGTACTTTGTATGTGAAAGAGAAACATTCACAATCTTTAAAAGAAAATGACCCCTGCTAATCCTCAGGCCATAAGGATTTTTAAGATACATGATGCTGTAAGAGTTCCCTTCCAAAGAAACTATTGCTATCTGCATTAGATAGCATTAGATTTAAGAAATTACATTCACTTAAAAATCTTTCAAACTGGAGAGAATATGAAAATTATAATTATAGGCACGTTCACCACAACCAGTGGAAATTATGCTATCCTAAGTACATTCTCTCTGACTGGACATGCTAAGGCTACAGTTACTGAGCTACTAGAGGCTTGGAGAGCAGACGCGCTTTCTCAGGAAATGAGGTGTCCTCAGAGCTGAGCTGGAATTTTGTCCTCGCTTAATAATTTTTGAAAGGAAAAAAAAAAAGTCCTGGAACTTTGCATTTGGCCCGAGTTGTGCGCCTTGTTGGGATTTTATTCACCCCCCATCACTGTTAGAGGATGCCAAAATGCCCATTTCACCATTGAAATTGACAGGGATGACAATTTAAATAAATTGGGCTTCCTGGGAGCCAGAAGGCAAATCTGCCAGTGGAGTCCAGGGCGAATCTACCATTTGTTCTAGAACTTGCTAAAAATAATACGCATTTTCTGTCTCCTGCCGGCACACCAGGGTGTTAGCCACAACTGCTTTAATGATGGAGCGGGTCATAAAGGAGAGCGATGAGCACTTAAAAGCCCTTAACTAGTAACATTAGACCCTTGACTTTTACCAGGTGCAATCAATTCCCTTTCTGAATGCTTCAAATTTTCTGAGTACTGCTTTTAACTAAATATCTTGTCGGAAACCAAAGCATTGCTGTGCATGCCTGCCTCGGAGCTGAGAGGGCCGCTTCCCCTAAAATCGCATCTCGGCGCCCACCTTCCAGCCTAGCTTCTCGGCAGCCCTCCCTGTCTTGTCGCATACAGAACACAGGCATCTCTGCCTTGCCAGTGTCCTGGAACACTTCTCACCCTGTAGTAAACTAGTTTATTTTGTCTCCCATTTTGAGAACAAATACTTTTTAAAATTTATTATCACAACTACTGTCACCTGAGGTCGCGTCCCCTTCGCAGATTCCTGGTCTCATTGATAGAGCTTAAATGCAGACTCAGAAGGGAACTGGAGGACCATCCTGCTGTGGGACAATGGTCTTTCATCCTATCACTTGTATTACTTTTAATAAAATGCTGATTGGCCAGTAGCCAGGCAGGAAGTATAGGCGGGACAATGAGAATGGGAGAATTCTGGGAAGAAGACACAGTCCACTGTCATGACCCATCGGCCGAGGAAGCAAGATGTGACTGCCTCACTGAAAAAGGTACCAAGCCACATGGTTAACATAGACAAGAATAATGGGCTAGTTTAAGATGTAAGAATTAATAAGAAAAACCTGATCTACTGGGCCAATCAGTTTATGATTAATGTAGACCTCTGTGTATTTATTTGGGATTAAACGGCTGTGGGACCTGGTGGAACAGAAGCCTCTGTCAACACCATCCATTAGCGTTAGGGAGGGGGGACAGGGAGAGGACACAGAAGAGGAAGAAATAGAAAACCACAGTCTGAAGAGAGTTGAATTAAGTGGAGACACCTAGGAGGACAAGTGGGGCGTGACCGGAAGGAAAGCACCAGCCGGGACCTAGGCCTTTGTCCTTGTCGTATGTTGATGAGGTCACACGCCCCTGGGTGCCCTGTGCCTGCCTTGAGCAGGAAAGCAGTGCTCCACCCTTTCAGGCCCACACAGAACAGAAGTATTTCATCTTGATGTTACTTGGTTTAAGCTTGTGGGCAGCTAAGAGTTACTTTGTGTGACCTAAACTTCAGGAAGTGCTCAAGATAGGAATAACAGCTGTATTGATTGCCATGGGTTTACCTTTTAGTCCGTTAGCTTTGTGCCAGGGAGGAATAGCTAGGCGTGCTCGCTCTCATCAGTTTACCCTTTAGCATCAGGATCAATGTAAAGCCCCTGGCACTGGTTCATCTTGAGCTTTGCTGCTAGTGACAAGTACTTTCTGGGTCTTTACCACTGAACAACCAGCGCTGGCTTATTGCTTGTTGACCTGTGGAAGGAAGGCCAGCACTTGAAAAATTGGACACAAGCAGCTTATAGCTTCCGTTATATATTTGAAATATACCTCCTTTTTAGTTGTTAATCCCCAACAAGCCTGGTTAGATTTAGTTTAGGTTTTTAGTAGATCTCACTTTGTGGCTTCTATGAGCTTGTGATCCTACCTCAGCTTTCCGAGTGAATTGGCAGGGTGGTCCCGACCACTGATGGCACCTGCCACTTGTCTCAGAAGAAACTGACATGCTCACGTGTCTCACGTGTTGCCAGACTGCGAAGCAGAAGGCTCCAGAGGACTCTTGGCTCGCTGTCCCCACTGTTCGGAATACATACTATGTGTAGTATAGTTCAGATTCAAAAGATACGCGGTCCCTAGGCGTGACACCATTGTCCCACCTACTCCAGGCAATCAGTGTGGTCAGCTTCTTGTGTATCTGTTATGCACAGTCAAACATGTTATTGTCCCTTTCAAAAACCAGAAAAAAAATTCCTAGGGCTCTTGAGTTCAGAGCCAAAGTACTGTGACAGTAAACAGATTAACAAACAAAGAGCCGGCAAATGTTAAATCCTGCATACTTTGGCAACAATGACGTGTTATTTTAGCCTGTTGAGGAATGGACAGTCACGGGGACTGTGACAGGTCAAACAGAGTGTGACCAAGTGGTGACAGCCCAGGGAAAACTTAGTAAGAACTTCTACTCAGATGCCTCCCAGTCTTTCGGGCTTTGGAGACAAGGACGCTTCTTTCTTCCGGGAAACAAGAGTTCAGTTCTCCCTTTGTAGTCTCACGACCAGCTTCAGAGTCCATCAGAAAATATGGCCTCCTTCAGGGGCGATCAGAGAAGCCTTCCTGTTCCTGCTGCTCTCTGCATCTCCCTCAGCTTAGCCTAGCCAGTGTGCGGAAGTGTGTCCTCGGCCCCTTCTCTGCCCACACCATGGATGCAGTCCTTCAAGCCTGACCTGGATGCTTTTGCCTGATGTACCTGGGACCCCATTCCATATCAGGCATACTCTTGTTTTTTAATGAATCTGTGAAGGGGACTGGATAGGCATGGAATGTCGTTTGATGACTTGAGACCAATGCCATCCCAGGCTGTATCACAATAAAGCTACCTGAAGCTGACTGGGACCCACATGGCCAACCCAGGCCACTACTCACTTTCGTTTGCCTCATTAAAATGTCATCTCCATACTATTGGCCTTGTGAAATTGCCTGCTCCTCTCAGGCGTCTGATATTTTGCCACATTTGAAAGCCTTACATAGAAATAAAAACGATACTCTTCCCAAAGAAAATCTCAGTTCATGCCAAGGGCTCCTCTCCTGAACTCATGAATAATCCTCCCCTCCATTAAATTTTGCCCTTAAAACAACTGCACGTCTTTCCCACTGGCTCACTGACTGTGGCTCTGCTCAGTCACTCTCTCTAATGCTACTGCTGTTATGGTTGTCTCGGTTTCCATGGAGATGATCTTTTCAAAACTTGATGACTCCTCTCCTCGGTGAACTTGCGATTCACCCCACTTCTACTGTCCACGGTCTTATCTATACGCTTGTCCTCATTACCCACAACACATCTCTCTAGGCACGCCATTACAAGCAGGATACACTCTGCTAAGAAACTCTGGGGTTTTTTTGTTTGTTTGTTTTGTATTTTTGAGACAGGGTCTCACTATGTAGTCTTGGCTGGCCTGTACCCCACTAGATAGACCAGGCTGGCCTTATTAAACTCAAAGAGATCCTCCTGCCTCTGCCTCCTGAGTGATAGGATTAAAGGCATACATCACCATGTGAGGCCTCAACCACCATTTTTGAGCTGACTTTTTTTTAACATCCCACGTTCAAAAACTTTCTTATTGCACGTGGGATCTACAACCTGCTGATTTCATCAGTTATTTCTGGGTCTTTCTGTGTACCCCCTGTGTTTCTTATTATGTTAAAAGTTCAAGTTGGAGCCGTACAATCACTCCCTTGCACACATTCCTTCCCACTTACCCATCCTTTTATTTCTTTAATTGCTTGGCACAACACAAAGTTTTGCTAAACTTAACGGTGGGGAAGCTGAGACATTCAGCTGGAGTTTCCAAATGAGAGTCCCGTGATGTGGGTGTTCTTCTGTATATATGTTGTTTATTTGTTGATGAATACACTGTTTTGGCCAATGGCTTAGCAGAGTACAGTCAAGTGGGAAATCCAAACAGAGATCTACAGAGAGAGTAGGCAGAGTCAGAGATGCCATGTAGCTGCTGAAGAAGAAGAACACGGGAACCTTACTGGTAGGCCACAACCTCGTGGTGATCCACAGATTAATAGAAATGGGTTAATTTAAGATATAAGAGCTAGCTAAGAATATACCTGAGTTATTGGCCAAACGGTGTTGTAATTAATATTATTACATTACCTGTGATTATTCAGGTCGGGGCAGTCAGGAAATGAATGAGTGGTCTCTGCTGACAGTCCCAGGCAGAGTGTCGTCTCTGCCATTGCCATGGGTAAGGGTGGCTTCTCAGTTTCTCTGCAGACACTTTTTTCTTATTGGATAAACAATAATGACTTCAGTTGTAAATGTATTCCCTCCTAGTTGTTCTCAAGCCCACAGTGTGTTTTTGTTTGTTTGTTCATTTGTTTTGACAGTGTTTCTCTGTTTAACAGAGCCCTGGCAGTCCTGGAACTAGCTTTGTAGATGAGGCTAGCCTTGAACTCACAGAGATCTGCCTGCCTTTGTCTCCCAAGGGCTGGGGCATGTACTACCACTCCCAGCTCATAGAATGCTTTAATGTCCTTAACTACTCGCTATTTTGCTTTCTCTGTGTTAGCAACAATGATGTGTATTGTGTTATTTTAGCCTGTTGAGGAATGGACAGTCACGGGGACTATGATAGGTCAAACAGAGTGTGACCAAGTGGTGGCAGCCTGGGGAAATCTTAGCAAGAACTTCTACTCAGATGCCTCTCAGTCTTTTGGGCTTTGGAGACAAGGATGCTGCTTTCCACCAGGAAACAAGAATTCAGGTCTCCCTTTATAGTTTCACGACCTGCTTCAGAGTCCGTCAGAAAATATGGCCTCCTTCACGGGTGATCAGAGAAGCCTTCCTGTTCCTGCTGCTCTCTGCATCTCCCAGGGTTGCCTTCCAGTGTTGAGATTACATGCATGTACCACCATTTCTTGTCTTACAGTTCAAAACTATAATCAATAAAAACTGTGTCTGCTCTTGTGCATGTTTTAGAGTCCTGTGATATTCCGTGGTCCCCTACCACTCTCTCAGCCCCATTTCAATAGGAACTGATAACCTCAGATAACATCATTGTCCTCAAAAGTTCAAGGCTAGCCTGAGCTACACAGTGAGACCCTATCTCAAGACAGTAACAACAGAGGTTAGGTATCCTGGGTATTCAGGTTCATTTCATTCATATTTCATTCATGTAATAATTTCTGTGTGCATATGATGTCCAAGCACTGTTGGAGACACAAGAAGTACAGCAGTGAACTTACTCTCCTTTTTCAAGGAGCACTAGGAAAGACAATGAAATTCTTCTGAAACAAAAAATAGAGTTCAGGAACAGGCTGCTGCCAAGACAGGGTAAGGCGGTTTTAAAATTTTCGTATCTCTAAAAATGGTCTGTCAATTACTCTAGGCCTTAGCCAAAGTTGGTTATTTCAACGTTACAAATGAGACTTTGGGTGACTGCCCAGGTAGCCAGCTGTCATTTATAGATCCCTTTGAAAATTGCTTGAGTGTGCTTCCTGTTTACTCAAGTAATACTGTTTCCCTTCTAAGGTCTTCAGTGGGGTTAAAGACTAGACAGTTGTAGTTACTTTTCTCTCATGACTTAGCCAAGCCATTCCTAATACAAGACTTAAACTCCTTAGGATAAAATAACTATTAAAACATTTAGCATATGTTTCTTGCTTGATATTGTTTATGCTGGTTGTAATTCTAATTTTTATACTTGATATTTGTTCTTATTGTATATAGTTTTGTATTAGGCTTAAAACTTCTTTATTTAGACAAAAGAGGGAGGTGCTGTGGGAACTCCTTTAGCCAATAGCCTTTAAGATACTGGCCTGCTCTGGGTGTGGCCGCATGCACAGATGTAAAAAGCGTGCACAGCCTTGGCTGCTGGATCCGGTTCCTGTTCCCCACTCATGCAGAAGACTGCTGATCTGTGCGGTTACCCCTAAATAAAGAGACCTTTAATATATGCCATTCTGAGCTAGTGTGGGACGACTTTATTGTAATTGACAACAGGCTGCTCCAGGCCAGAGGGTTTTGGAAGAGACAGGGAGAACCTCCTCAACCCAGAGCCCACCTTTAATCAGCTTAAGCTTGTTATTATATTATGACACATCACCAATATAATGTACTTTATACTTAGTCGTCTTGGAAGTGTTTTGGTTTGCTTTTTGTTTTATAAGTTGGTACTCCAAATTTGGATATAACTAAGTATCAGAGACTAATTTGTTGATGACTCTTTCAATCTATAGGTTGCCAATTTGCCATCTAAACTAAGGTTTTAGTTGGAAATCACACTCTGTAATTCAGCAAATTCAACGTAATACTGATTTTGCTGACTGCCTTCATGGATCATTTAATATAATTATTCCACATAATGCCCATAAACTGATAGCTATACCCAGATGCTGAATCATATTTTTATTTTTTTCAGTCTTGTTTTTTCATGTAGCATTTGTAAAGAGAGGAATGTTTTGTTGCTTCTCTTCCTAAAGAATGGGATCCTTGTTTCCTTTTTCTTTTTCCAAGCTAAGGAACTTTTACAAAGGGGAATCCCTCTACCTCCACCCTACATCGTCATCTCATTTCTCTCGTCATTTAGGAAAAAGACAAGTCTTTAATTTACTTATTTTTAAGTTAATCATGTGGCCTACTGTAGCATCTTTTCAAAACAGACCAATGAATTGCTATAGTTATTTTTGTACAATCATAAATATACTTTTAAATAAATAAACTTTTAAAAGTTCATGCATGCATACTTGCAAACCTACATTGCTTCTGGGCCAGTTTGTAGTAAAGGAATATTTCAAATGGCCTAGGTTTCAAACCCTGCGCATTTCAGAGAAAATTCTGACCCTTGGCTGATTCTAAGAAGAGACTGCTAAGTCTTTAGGATGTCCTTGCCAGTAAGAAAGTCTTTTATCTGGGATCTTGGACCATGCTGGGTTTATGGTCTATGGTAGGTGTCTAGGCCACACAGTGTCAGTTGAGCTATAGAAGGCCATGTCTGTGTGATCAATAAAAACAATAAACACAAAAACAGAAACTGATTCAAATCTTATGTGGTTAGCCATTCCTCATGCAGGCCGCCACCCATCACTGTCTGGGAAATCCAGCGCCTGTGCCTGGAGCGGATTCCTGGAAACTTGCACCTGGATCTTGGTCTCATTCGCCACTGCTAACTTGGCGTCCATTGTGTAAACTGTAACCAGAAGCTGGTTTTCTGAATGCGACCAGTGTGCTCTAGAGATCAGTGCATTGTTAAAATAATTCGTCATTTGGGTAGTGGAACTGACTCTTTGGGGCTAATGCTTTTGAAATTTGGATCTGTTGGCTCAGGCTTTGTTAGTCCTTTGCTGTCACACATAATGTCATGACTGCGCATTGTCTTGTCCATACGTTTGCAGATGTGTCTTTGAATCGAGGTCCCTTATATCTGCCGTGATTTCTGGGTCAGATGGTAAATGCTTATATAATTTCTCTAAGTTTTGCAAAAACTTCTCTAAATTATGTGTGTTTTATTTCTGCTATTAGTCTGGGGCAAAGTTCTTGTTTTATCACAGCAACACCAATAAGTATGTGGTCAGGTTTTGGAGTGTTTCCAGCCTTGTTGATGAGAAATGGTTCGATTTAAATTCATCTTGCAGTAAGATAAAGGAAGGTTAGCAAGTGTCATTGCACAGGAGGAAGGTGAATTTTCACCTTTTCCTTGTGAATCGTCAGCTCACATCTCATATGAGGCCTTTTCTTAGACTTCAAATCATTTCTGTATAAATTAAGACAGGCTCAAATTATAGCAAGTGCAGAATATGTCAAAAAGACCCCAGACTTATAAAAATGGGGTTGAGAGGGCGACAGGGAACCGTGGAGTATCACAGGACTCTAAAACACGCACAAGAGCAAAAGTAGTTCTCACTGATTATAGTTCCAAACTGTAAGACAAGAAAGACTGGAAGCCAGACGTGGTGGTGCACACATGTAATCTCAAGACAAAGACAAGAGAATCAAAAGTTCAAGGCCAGCCTGAGCTACATAGTGAGACCCTATCTCAAGACAGTAACAGTAGAGGTTAGGTATCCTGGGTATTCAGGTTCATGTCATTCATATTTTATTCATGGAATAATTTCTGTGTGCATAAGATGTCCAAGCACTGTTGGAGACACAAGAAACACAGCAGTGAACTTACTCTCCTTTCTCAAGGAGCATAGGAAAGACGATGGCATCCTTCTGATCTGAGCTCCAACATAAAGCCCAAAAGAACATACTCATATTTCATGCCCTCTGTTTCTATTTTCTTTAGGAAGGTTGCTTATCCATTACTGGAACAGTCAATACTAGAGAGTCAAAGATGCAGTTATAGTCCTGCTCCTACCATAAAAATGACGGATTGCCCTGGAAGAGGACCTTCAGCCCCATTTTTTCTCATCATCAATAAAGGGAAAGAAATTCCAGAGATCTTGCCACTTATCCAAGTCTTGTGGCATCTAGTGTTCAGATCTTCCTGAGCTATTTCTGCAGGATCAGTCATTGAGTGCTCAGAGACAAGCCGAGCTGCTGCGACCCTAGCCCTCAGCCTGGACCCCTGGGCCAGCCTGATGAACCCTGCCTACGCAGTGTTTGGTGGCATTGTTTCTGTCTGACTGTTCCTGGGCCAAGGCGCAGAACTCTGCAGCCTCGTGGAACAGGTTCAAAGGGACTACAGGATGTTTTCAGTGTCACAGTGAAAACAAGACAATGAAAGCCACTCGGAGAAAAGTGGGAGAAAGGAGATCAAAGTAGCACGCTGGGGCGCAGGAAGGCTGCTCTGAGCTGATTAACCATACAAGTTGTCCTGTACTAAGGGAAGGCTAAGGCTTGGGATATGAAAAGTAGATGGAAGCAATTAACATTTCCTTAAGGCTTCTACTCCCCCAGCACCTCCAGAAAGAAGTGTTCAGTAGTAAACCCAGAACTTAGACCTGTCACTGGCCCCAGCATGGCTCCTGAGAAACTGCTTCAATACTCCGAGACTCAGTTTATCTACAGTTTGAAAAAAAACTGGCAATATGACATGGTTGGAATGGGTCGGGTTTCTTCGCTCTGCTTTATATAGTTCGTGTTCCTTCTGTCTCCTGGCGGCCGCTTCTCCACACATTCCCACCTTTGGCAACATGAAGCGAATGTGCACGTGTAAGAGGTTGCAGGGAAGGCGGGGGGGGGGGGGGGGGGGGGGGAGGGGGAGGATGACAAGCTGAGGGGAGCTGAGTCTGGTTTCTCCAGAAAATTGCTCGTTAGTGTTTCGGGGGAGGGGGATCTGAAGCCTCTTCCTAGATGCCCAGCGAGATGAGATGCTGAGATCCCACAAAACCCCTGTTCCAGTACAGCTGCTGCCACTGCTCCTTCTAGAGCACTATGAAGTGATTTCCCATCAGCCCGAGAGCCTGCCTTCTCTCTGGCAGCTGAAAGGAACCTAAAGCTTCTTGCTTCTCGGGTTTTGATTGCTAAGTGAGGCAGGGAGAGAAAGCGGCCTAAATTAAGAGACCAGGTGTCTCCCTGCAGAAGTGCCCTCTGCCTCCCTGCTGTTCCAGAGATACTAAGTGGACAATGGTGTCACTGGGTCTCGGATGCTTTGAGATCACATCATCCAGGGCACACTTGGTGTGTGGTGCCTCTCTGTATGCTGTGAATGTGTTTTATTACCATTGGTTGGTAAAGAAACTGATTTGGCCAATAGCCAGGCAGGACATAGATAGGGGGGAAATCCAATCAGAGATACTGGGAAAAGAAGAGCAAGGTCAGGGAGACACCAGCAGCCACCAGAAAAGAAAGATGTGAGGTAACACCTTGGCCACGTGGCAACACATAGATTAACAGGATTAATTTAAGATGTAAAAGCTAGTTGGTAGTAAACCCGAGCCATCAGACAAACAGTTTGTAATAAATATCAAGCTTCAGAGTGGATATTCAGCCATTGGCAGGCAGGAGAGAAACCTCCAGTTACACACACTCCTTGGCCTGAACATGCTGGAAGGTTTGCCTCACCTGGGCTGCACACAACACTGAGGTGTGTCAAGGCTGGTGGGAATGTGGGGGAAGAGAAAAGCCTATTGCTGTGAGCAGCCTAGCATTGACTTATGGGGGGGCAGGGGGAGAATCAGAAGATTGTCACAACTCAGATAAGCTGTGCTTGGTTGGTTTTATGCAGAATAGAATAGAAACCTGGAAGCTTTTAAAAAATAATTTAAAGGAGGAGAGTACTGTATATTCTATTGCTTTGTGGGTCACCTGCCTTGGGCTTCCCTCGGGCCTCTCCCTTCTCCTCTGCGAGTTCTGTTCCTCCGTCTGCTGTTAAACACGTCCCCAGAAGGGGCCTTCGCTCCTTTCTCACCACTTGCCCTAATCCAAGGTATTTCTCCCACACCCAGGACTACTTCACCCTTCTTTTTGCTTTGTTTTCATTCTCTCTTGGACGGGGGAGACTGGTTTCTTTTTCTCCAACAAGGTCTTACCTTGCAGTCTAGGCAGCCCTGTGCTGACAGGGAAGCTGTGGTGGTTATTCTTGGTTGTCACCTTGCCTGTATCTGGAATGAATTACAATCCAAAAATGGAGGGTACACTTGTGATCCCATTCTTGAAACAGGAAGACACAGGCTTTTGATTGGATCTTGAGGTGGGATGGCACACCTCTAATCTGGGCCACAACCTTCTCCTGGAAGCCTCTGCAAGGGCAATGGAAGAAGGAAGGATTCACTCTCCACTGGCTTTCCTCCCCTTGTCAGCACACCCAACATCCATTCCTTCACTGGCATCGGAACCTGCTTCTCTGAGACTCCAGCAGACACAGAAGGCCAGCTGAGACACCCAGCCTCGTGGGACTGAGAAATTCTAGACCCGTAGACTTCCGCTCACAGCTAGCCATTGTTGGACCAGTGAGACTGCAGCCTGTACGTCATTCAATAAGTTCGTGTGTGTGTGTGTGTGTGTGTGTGTGTGTGTGTGGAGAGAGAGAGAGAGAGAGAGAGAGAGAGAGAGAGAGAAAGAGAGAAAGAGAGAGAGATTGATTCTTTCCATAAGTTCCATGGCCCTGGAGAACACTGACTAATACAGTAGACTAGAACTTTTGACGATTACTCCTGCTTCCGCCCTAAAATCCTAGATCCCAGAATACCACCATGACTGAATCCTCCCCTCTTTGATGCCCATGACCCAAAAGCCCAAAATCAGTCACACCTCTCCAGAGCTCCACACATTAAACCTCATTCCCCAAAACTGTTGTTACTATTCTGCTTCATTGCTAACTCAACCCTGCCTTGTTTTTCAAAGATTGTAAGGTAGATTCAATAAATGCACAGAAGATGGAAACTAAGGAGAGATAGCATCAAAGGGAAGATAAGAACGGAAAAAAGAAGTGAAACTATGAACAAAATTTGTTCACCAACTCCATTTTGAAAATTTCCGTATTGTTCAGTTTTCACTCTGAGTTGCCTAGCAACCATTGCAAAGAATAAAGAAATTGGGGTGTGAGGTGTCTTTAAATTAAAATAATGCAGAGCAAATCCATTGTTTATGAGTAGCAATGATCTTGCTAATGGGCTGACTTGAGAGAAAATTCTCAGGGGGATTCTTTTCAACAAATCACTGCAGTGTCCTCAGCCATGCCTTCAACAACATCCTAGCTATAAATACAAAGGTGGGGGCTTAACGCTACTTCTGACAACTCCCTACAGCACCCAGTGGAATTATGCCAAGTATTTATGTAAAATAATTCCCACGTCAAAGTGGTACAGCCAAGCATACAGATCCGAGAGCTTGCCTTGAAAACAGGGCAGAGTAATTATTGCCTGCTTCAAACAGTTCACTCTAAGTAGAATTTCTTCAACTGGGTCTTGGAATTTTCGTTTGGCATTGAGCCCAAAGTTAGTCTCTTGAAGTTTAGGGACTGCAAATACTCTTTGCCTAGTTTAGGTGAAAGATGTTCTTCCAGTCAAGGCGAGAAGGAGGTAATAAGGTATCCTTTTATGGAAGCTAAAATGCCTGATGTAAACACTGCCCAAGTAGAGGCCACTCCACGCGTTGCTAGGTGGAGTTGGCCTGAGGGACCGCTGATAAACAGAACACATTCCAAGGTTTTCTGCACACCATTTACGTCAACAGGTGTAGCCCCAGGTCAGTGTGCAAAGGTAGGACGGTGTTACTGCAGCAGGAGAAGGGAGAGAATCCGTGGAGAAAAGTGAGCAAGTTGGAGGCTTCAGAACTGAGATCTAGGCCTCTCAACCTGGGGAAACAGCTCAGTTTGACCCTTTCTCTTCTGTGTTACCTTGGACAAACCATTCCCTAGGTGTCACAGCTGAGAAAGTAGGCTGCTATCGCCCAGTACTGCAACCCTGTGAGGCCAAGCTGAACCTGCTCTGGATTACATTGTGTTGTATTGAGTAATCCCATCTTGCAAAGCAAGGGCTTTGACCCACAGTACTCCATTTTGAGTCTAAGAACCACAAAAGAAAAGACTGTTTCTTGTTTACATAAACAACTGCCACCTGCCAGCACACTGGAAGGCCCAAACTCGTAATTATCCGCACCAATGAATGATAATACCTGAAAACATGCTATACCAGAAATGCCAGACGCATGAGCTTATCAGTCGCACAGATGGAGCCCCTCACCAAGGAGCATGCCAAGGCTGAGCTGGCGAGCAGGCTGACTAGCCACCCAGTCGTTTGCCATGGAGCCTCTTCCAGGAAAACCATCCCAGGAAAGGACCCCTGCCTTTGTCCCCAGTTTCCAGTTGCATCGTACTTTCTCCTACACGTGACAATTAATATCAAACTGACCACCAAAATGGCCTGCACCCCGATCGGACATCTGCTCCTGAATCTGAGACCTCCTACCGTGTCCCCTAAAGACTCCTCTTTCCACCTATGCCAGTCCTGGCCTCCAACTGTAGTAGGGGCTTCTGAACTCTGCAGCCACTTTAACCCTTTCTTAGCCACCCTGTAATCCGCAAGTGTGGGTTAAAATTGTGTTAAGTACAATACGTGATCCGAGAGCTAATCTTAGTACTTGAAAGAAACAAACCTGTTGCTGCCAACAGCCAGCTAGCAAGCAAAACCAAGATGAACTGTCACAGCTAACAAAACTGATACAGCTTGTGGAGGTTTTATTAGTCAGTGTGTTCAGACATTGTGGAAAGGCATGATCGTCGGTCTCTTCTAAACATGGGCGCATGACACAGTGGTCAGAGGCATCAAAGCGTGCTGCGTCAGAAGCAGTGGTAAGAAGGGGCTCTTAGCTGGGTAGTGGTGGTGCACGCCTTTAATCCCAGCACTCGGGAGGCAGAGGCAGGCAGATCTCTGTGAGTTCGAGGCCAGCCTGGTCTACAAGAGCTAGTTCTAAGACAAGTTTCAAAGCTACAGAGAAACCTTGTCTCAAAAACAAAAACGAGAAAGGAAGGAAGGAAGGAAGGGAGGGAGGGAGGGAGGAAGACAGAGAAACAGAAAGAAAGGAAGAAAAGAAAGAGAGAGAGAGAAAGAAAGAAAGAAAGAAAGAAAGAAAGAAAGAAAGAAAGAAAGAAAGAAAGAGGCTCTTGACAGGGTTCCAACTTCTGCTCTCCCTGGAGACTTCCATTGCCGTCACGAGAGGAAGTGCCCTAAAGAGGAACTTTAGTTTTTTGTTTTTGTTGTTGTTGTTTTTTTTTTTTAACCAGGAAGGGTCTCACTAGGGATTAGGGTTTCCTGAGGGTAGGGTAGCCTTGTAGTCTCAGGGGCTAGGGCCTAAACAAACATTTGAGGGTCTCTAGGCCTCACTCCCTTGCCCACCTGACTTCAGCACAGCGGTAATGGGCAGGTCCAGGAATTGTCCCTCCACGGCTACTGTAGTGTACACTGCACTATCCTTTTTTTGCCTGCGAAGGCCACCTACCTAGACAACAGCATATATAGCAAGTATTAGAGAGCTGACAGCCACAGAAAATCCCTATTAGAGAGACGATCACAACAAATCTAGTTTTGCAGTCTTAATTGGCTTTTATTTGCAGCTCTAGAATCTGCCAGCGTAACAGAATGTTCCAGCTCAACACATTTGCAGATTGCATTTATAGCAAGAGAAAGGGAAATGACATACAGAGAACGGAAGTAGGTGCACAGATTGGGTTGGTGATGGTTGTTTGCTTTATCTGTAGTTTGAACAGTTGGCCACCTGTGATTGGCTGACACTCGGGACTGTGAGTGGTTGGGATCCAGCTATTCCTCATAAAGGCCAATTCCTCAGTTGTTAGGATTTCCATTTGTTTACTTATTGAGTTAGACTGTAGCTCCCTAAATAATGATTTAGGCCAAGTTTGGTTTAACTTGGCCTGTTGTTGGGATAATCTTTTTGTACACTGTGTAAAGATGTGTCTCTGTTTTACTTCGCCTGCCTAAGGCACCTTCTGATTGGGTTAATAAAGAGCTGAACGGCCAATAGCCAGGCAGGAGAGGATAAGCCGGATAGTAACTGAGCCGAGATAGGAACTCCGGGAAAGAATCTGAGATGGGGAACAGAGGCGGAGGAAGTTGGATGTAAAGGACTGAGAAGAAGTAATGAGCCTTGTGGCAGAATGTAGATTCTTATAAACAGATAAATTTAAGTTTTCAGAACTAATTTGTAACAAGCCTAAGCTAAGGTCAAGCTTTCATACTTAATAAGAAGTTTCTGTGTCATTATTTGTAAATTGGTGGCCCAAACACTGTCCGACTACAGTCTGTAACCAGTAGATCCAGCAGAGCCTTGTTCTGGAATAGCAAGCAGTTAGTAGGTTAATGCCTTACCTAGCCATCTCTTAGAGGGACCAACAACCTGAAGCAATTCTAAGTTTCTCAATGATTCCCCTGTGGGACTGGATCCTTGCCTGGAGCAATGGCAATGCCAGAACAGACTGCTGTCTTTCTCCCTACCTCCCTCTCCTCCGTCACTTCTGCTCCCTGCTGGCACTGAACACAAGCACTTTGATGCTAGGCTCTGCTTCTAGAGGAGCCTGAACTGAGCCAACCCCTGTCCTAGAGTTGGTGAACTGGAAGAAGGAGCTAAGGAACTATTCCATAAAGGAATAAAGGAACGGGAAATACAGAAGATCCAGCCACGAGATGGGTCCTTAGTCAAATACCAGGGGAAACGTGAGATAGTAGCAATGACTGAAGACATTATCTCTGTTGAACTTTATAACTATCTTCAATGCCTTCTTACAACCTTCTCCCTTCTACCTTCAGGAAAGGGAGCTCAGGGGGTATGGGATGTGGCCTGACATTGGGTCACTTCCCTTGGCATCTGGTGATCAAAGGCAGTTTGCTGCTCAGACTTTTGCTATATGACAAACACCTGAGAGAAGCAATTGAAAAGGAGCAAAGAATTGGTTTTGGCTCATGGTTTGGGGAGTTTTGGTCCATGACTGGCCGGCCCCATTGCTCTCAGGCCTGTGATAAGAATTACAACAGATAAACGTAGTGAAGAAAAAAATGTCTGCTCGTCTTGTGGTGGACAGAAAGCAGGAGGTTGGAAGGGCCATGGGGGAGATACTTCCTGCAGGGCGCCACTGTGGGCTACATGTCACCTACATGTGGCCTCTAGCAAGATCAGAGAGGACAACACTGGCCAGTGTGATCGTGACTATGCCGTGTCGCTTAGGGTTACAGCAGCAAAATGAGTCCAGAGATTCCAGCATTGCCCCGTAGCTTCTTAGACTAACCCCACATCACAGCCTCTCCATCTCCTTCCACTCTTCCCAGTGCCGTGGTTTCTCTGCAGCTCTGAGTGATGCTCCCTAGCACAACATGCCAAGTGACTTCACAGCTACTGCAAACCAAAGCAGAGCACTGTCTCTTCCTTTTCCTTTTTTCTCTCCTCTCCTCTCTCTCCCACTTTTTCATCTCTTCCTCCCTCCCTCTCTTCTTTCCTTTTGGCTTCAGAGCAGGGTCAAGGGGACACTATTGGGGCGGTGCTGTAAAGTCCTGGCTCTAGTAGGTTACTGGACGTGTGTGTGTTCCTAGGGACATGTCTTGTCCTGGACTCCCTTCTGTCTTGTTCTCTGCCTGCGGTCCTCCATAATGTGAATCCCTTACCTCCAGCACACGCTCCCCACAGTGTTGCCATAGCTCCCCATGCACAAGCCCAGAAACAGTGGAGCCAGGTGATGACAGACTGAAACCTAGGAAACTGTGAGCTAACAGAAACCTTTCCTTTCTTGTTGTTTGGTCAGAGATGAAAGCCTGACTCTCATCACATCCAAAGTCAAAGAACCTTATGAGCTGTCTGCCAACATTAATACTATGACGCCTCTCAGTAGAGTCTTGTGAGGTTGATATGTTCAGCTTTCCTAATAGAAAACAAAACTGGGCTTAATTAATGATGTACTGAGTACATACTAACACACATGCACACACACACACACACACACACACACACAGAGCAAGGGAATTTAAATGTTTTCAAATGTTCCATTGACACAAAGGAAAAGAATAAAAGAAAATCATAAAGAATAAATGACAAAATAATAGGCTTAAATAAATCTGCGAACGTCCAGGAATTGTGGTCCATGTCTCTAATCCCAGCATCCTGCAGGCAGAGGTAAGCAGATGAGTTCAAGGCCAGTGTGGGCCCCATAATAAAATCTTGTCTCCAGGTCAAGAGATTGTTGGCATTGATTAGGAAAGGGAAATCGAATTGAGATACAATTACATAAATATATTAAATGCAAAATTATGAAAACAGATGTATCATGAAAACAGGAAGCATGAATGTTTTTTATGGGCTGGAGCAATTGCTCAGTGATTAAGAATGCTTCTTGCTCATACAGAGGACCTGAGTTCAGTTCCGGCACTCACATTGGGAGGCTCACAACTCCTTCTGGCCCCTGCACCTATGTACAAGGGCAAACACACACAGACACTCACACATTCACATGGACAAACACACACACACATGCACATGAACTTTAAAAAGTAAAGGTTTGTATTAATCATAGTTCCTACTCCCTCACCATAGGGTTATACATATATATGCCTTCTTAATATATTTTATTAATGTCAAAACAAATGATGAGAGCAAAAGGCTTATAATCTATAAACATATCAGTTTATGTTTGACATTTATTAATATAAACTTCTAGGTGGAGTATTGGCATAGCTAGATAATAACACTTTTTACTACTGACAATAGGATCAATTAAATGAGAAGACATAATTATTTTAAATGTGTGTATCTAATAGAAATGCAAAATAAATTAAGCAAAGTAAATGAAAATGTAAAAACCAATTTCATTTATGATAGTATCAAAACCATAAAGTATTTTTAAATGGAACAAAATACCTGCAAAACCCTATCCTTGAATTTGCAGGTATCTCTGTGAGAAATTAAAGAAATCTAAATAACAGGTAAGATGTGCGTCTTCATCAACTACAAGGAGTCAACATTCTACTATCACTTCTCGGTTTCATGTATTAACTAAACTTCCAAGAGTTTATTTTATAGATGTAAAAATTAATTCTCATATGATACAGAAAATCAAAGAATCTGTAATGGACAAAAGCATCCTTTAAAAGCACTTCAGAGATTTTAACTAATTTATTGCAACCAAGGCATATTCTGCAGTATAGTGTCCAAGGCAGGGCAGTATTGGCTTAAGGACAGGCAAACAACTCAAGGGGAAGGAATCCAGAAACAGACTCACACTCAGATCCCCAGTTGGTTTTTTGCCAAGATACCAAGACAGGTCCACGGGAGAAAAGAAGCCTTTTGGTAAATGATACTGACACAATTGTGTACACAGCTGCGTAGGCAAAAATCCCTTCAGCTCCTGTTTGACCCTTCACGCTGCACCCAGAAGTCAATATGAATAGGGCAACTGAATATGAGAGCAGAAGCTCCACGCTTCTGGAAGAAGTGTAAGTGGCTCTCTTTACAAGCCAGGCTCCTCACCAGGGAAGGCAGAGCACGGGCTGGGCTAGGTCACAGCATAGAGAGGGAAGTGATTGACAGTACAGAGAAACTGCCTAAATAAGTAAATACAAGAAAGAAAACGGGGTTTTGGCTTCCTGCAGCCAAAGGAAATTCAAATGAACCCTCTGGCTTGTTGGATGGGAAATGGAGACATTGGCAGGAACATTTTTCTCCAACAGGAAAACAGACGTAAGTTCAAGAGTGTCACAACCGCCTCGCCAGCAAGGAAGATGCAACACCAGACTCTTCTAACTGCGGTTTATTCAGAACCTTTGAACAATCTTCTCACCCTCTCACCCAGGGCAGAGCCAGCCCACAGCTTAAATAACCTCTGGGTAGCCAACCCCAGCAAGTCACGTGGGAAATGCAGATAGGTTCAGAAACGTGGAAGCAAGCCAGATTCTTAGAGTTAGCCATATATGGAGTTGTTCACAGCTGAGAGCACTCACCATCGGGAAGGTGGAAGGCGGAAACCAGTGCCACCTTTAAGGCGCGGCATCACTCAGCTCTCTACAGTTCCCCCTTTTTGTTTTAGACACAACAGGCAAGAGTAGAGGCCTGATCTCTGAATATAGAAAGACATTGGGACCTTGTACTGATCCTCATTCAGGTGTCATCCACTCGAAGAGTACCAGACCAGTCTGATACCTTTTTTCAGAGGTGGGATCTAGGGTATCAACCCACATGCAATCAGGCATGCTCTTCTCTGGGCCCAAAGCGGCTGACCCTGAGTGCAGTGCTTAGCCCTGCATCCTGAGCGTAACAATTCTATGGTCATCAACCATGTATGAGGGACTGTCCTGCTTCAATGGCTGTAAAGGCTTGAATAATCATGACTGCATTGCGTTGTTGAGGAAACCTGATATTGCATATATACCACAGGCAAGCCAGGGAGACCAACACCAAGAGGCCTGCTAACATTCCCAAGCCCGCCCATTCTTTTAGATGATTTATGGCGGCAGTAATCCACGATGACAATCCTGTGGTTAGTTCTGCATTCACTCGGGTAGAGTTCACCGTGACAATGACCACCCTCAGCTGCTCCATCATGGTATCAGATTCTCCAGTCCCATTACCTAAATGATAACTAGACAATTGCTTAGACAAGTTTGCAGCACGGGTAGCATTCTCAGTCCTGTGGGCTGGTAATATGTAGGAAGAATGCACATGACAATATCCCGACCTTCTCGAAACCTCTGCAATAAGGCATCTTGTAATCTTTCTTCTACCTTTTGTAAAGCCTTTCTTGTCTCATTAGTCAATTGCCTCGGAGAATCTAAAGCACCCTATCTTATCCTAACTTATCCTGTCTTATCCTAACTTATTCTAACTTATCCTATCTTATCCTAACATCCTACCTTATCTTAATTTATCCTATTTTATCTTAACTTATCTTAACTTATCCTAACTTACCTAAGATTACTTAATAATCCCTCCCAGCCTAAAATTCTTCAAGCAATTTAACTAACTCCACATAGGCCTGGTCCAATATCTGTTTTCCTCGTCAGGTGTCATGCAGTATCTAGTCAAGGCTTTCACCTGTGCCACAGTAAAAGAGACTGTAATCCCATAAATTCTCACAGATTCAGCCAAGGACTTAATCACCTTAAAATCCAAGGGTAAGGGTTTTAAGCAGTTCTTAAAAACTTAAGCTGCACCATGTAGAGGTAATATGGTACTGCCTGTTTACTGCCAGTCTAAACCTTAATTGCGCTTTTATTATGATAATTACGATCAGTCCTGCCAGAGGTCAGCACAGTTCAGCTTAGCCCAGTGGAGCCGGAGCCACTCCAGCCTCAGAGCCCCTCACAGTTCCAGGTACACTGCAGGTCTTTCAGTTCGACAGCTTGTGGCACCGCTCTTACTTCCGGTTTGACACTCTTGGCACTGCTGTGGCATCCGCCAGGCTAGGCACCGACTGGGCTGGGGCAATGTGCCTTTTACCACAGCCACCTAGCAAAGCTCTGCTCCAGCTGCCTTCTAGCCCCAGGTGCATTCGTTTTGGGTCCAAACTGGTGCATGGAGTGGAGCGGAACTCAGGGAAGCAGGCTTGCTGCTCTGCAATCACTGAAAGGACCCCACTTAAACAATCTTTTAGGGAACTTGGGCGTTGTCAGTCTGTCTGGCTACTTCCTGCTGAGCAGGGATGCTGCATTCTTAGGGGTATTTACTACAACATTTCAGGAGGTCTCGATGATTAAAACCACATGAATCTCGAATAAACCCTTAGGCTCTCATTTTCTGTGGAGACGAAAACAGAACCTCTTTTCCAAAACATCAAATCCTTAGGCCCATATTTTAAAGTCAAAATACCTTTCTTAGCAGTTCCTAAAATCAAATGTTTTTCTCCTGTCCAGAACACAAAAGACAACACAATCAACATAACATGCATACCCCCACTTTTGTCGCGGTCACTGTCACGGTCACTAACCCCACTCTTGTCGTGGTCATTAACCCCACTCTTGTCGTGGGCACTTACCAGTGCACTACCCTGCGCACAGCAAGTTCTGAGTCCAGACAAGAAGTTGTGTCCCCGTACGGCTCACTACTTGTCCCCTTCCCCGTCCACCACTTGTTGTTCCCCGTATGGGCCACCAATTGTCATGCTCAACCTCGCCAGCAAGGAAGACACAACACCAGACTCTTCTAACTGCGGTTTATTCAGGATCCTTGAATAATCTTCTCACCCTCTCGCACCCACTCGCACCCTCTCACCCCTTCAGCAAATCCTACCGCGTGCACCACCACAACCGGCCACGTGGGAAACGCAGATAGGTTCAGAAATGTGGAAGCAAGCCAGATCCTTAGCGTTAGCCATATATGGAGTTGTTCACAGCTGAGAGCACTCACCATCGGGAAGGTGGAAGGTGGAAACCAGTGCCACCTTTAAGGCGCAGCATCATGCAGCTCTCTACACAAGAGCACGTGCCTTTCATGTCGTAGGTCTGTCCACTGCTAAGACAGTCAGAGAGCAGTGATTCCTTCAGAGCGATGAGCACATCTCACTTCCTGGAAACCATTATCCTAAACTGGACTGGCAGTTCATGGAGAAACCGCTGATGTCAGAGCTGGAATAGAAATGACACAAAGCAAGCTCACAGTAAAACATGATATCACATGTGAAATGGTAGAGACATGCCAGTGGCCAAGGAAGAGCTCCCTAGGAATGTGGAATGATCCAAGCACCAGAGAAAAAAGTCAGGGGTGGATTCTAACCTGGAGAATGAAACAGGAGCACAAAATTCTAGAGGGACGTCATGAGTAGGTGAATAAAGGTTGAGGAGAAAATGTTTGCCTGAGATCCTTCCAGTTCTTCCAAGTGTTTGCCATGGGAAGCAAGTAGAGAAATCTTGCAGATGCCACCATGACCCAGTGAACAAAGTTGATATTCCCAGCAATAGGGAAGCTGGAATCCGGGAAGGAAGGCCTGTCCCAACTGGTGGGATGCAGGGACAAGAGCGCAGCTTCCCTCTGGGCTTTCCTCATCAGGGCTGCCCAGGTTTAGTCACGAGGAACCATCAGGCAGCTCAGAGGAGTTTCACAAAGCTGGCTTGTAGTCATCAGAAGTGTCGACGTCACAAAAATCTAGAAAAAAAAGAAGAAATATAAAGAAAAGAAAAGAAAAGGAAAGGAAAGGAAAGGAAAGGAAAGAAGGGAGGGAGGGTAGGAGGGAGGGAGGGAGGGAAGGAGGAAGGAAGGAAGGAAGGAAGAAAGGAAGGAAGGAAAGAAGGAAAGACTGGTCTAGCCTAATGAAAACTAAATCTGTGTGAGGCGTAAATGCAGTGAGCTAATCTAACCTGGGCCTTCTCGCTTCCATGGCATTCCTTGGACTTGATAGGTTTGGGGATACGGGTGTCATGGGAAGGTGATGGTGTCCTTTCCTGGTTTGGGTAGATCTACTGGAGAATTATGGGAGAGTATCCTTACACGAAGGAAACTCACCAAGCGTTCAGCGTGCCACACTAAAGCTAGCATGAACAGTGTGTCGGCAACTTATTTCCCACCATTCAAGCATAGGTCTGTGTATCATACTTGGACCTGGTCTTAAGTTTGGGACTGAAAAATAAAATAGTTTAAGATGAAATGTGTAGGGAGGAAGTCCTGCAAGGTCACGCCCCTTTCCTGCACGCTATGTGTGTGTGTAGGTACCCTCATCCCTCCTCTTCTGGTGCCTAGGTGCACTGCTGCAGGAGCAGATGGCTAAGGACCCCCCCATCTGCATCTTGAAAGGGAATGAATGACACTTGTCCCCACCAAATAGGATCTGACTATCTCTGAGGTCCCTTTTGGGGAGACTTGTGCTGCGGTAAGTGAGACTCTCAGTGAATAAGCCTTTACATTCTCACAGAGCTGGATGAGTCACCCCGTCCCTTCAAAAGGTACAAGGGATGACTCATCCCCGATGACACAGAAACTCATTACACAAGCTGATTGCTTTCTGAGCAAAGTCTCGGTATGTAGCTCATGTGTATAAAACTTTAAAGCAAGCAGCTCTGATTTGGCTTCTGCTCCCTTTTACCTTGTGCCTACTCTCTGCCTGTGCATGGGCCAGGAGCAGGGGTGATCAGGGGGCAAGAGCAAGGCCTTCATCATCAGATCCGATTCTCATCCTCACCTGCCACCTCCTGGCTTTGTCACCTCTAATGTCATTAACCCCTGGACTTCCTAGTCTCCCCTGGACTTCCTAGTCTCCTCTGGACTTCCTAGTCTCCTTGTTTGTGGAGGCCGGAATGAGGGGAGGCTGGCCGAAACCAGCAGCCAATTCTTGCTCTCCCCATGCCAATATCACCAGCTGGCATCTTGCTGCCTCCTGACGACGCTGTGTAACATGGCGACTCACGGGTGGCCTGAGCAGAATCTCTGCGGTCACCTCAGGGCCAAAGTTGAAAGTGCTCCCTGAACCGTTATTGTGTGTTTTGTCTGCTGTGCTGACTGGCAGCAAACAACGCCCTGGTCCCTGAGGGTGGACTGTCCCACCTGTGGCTTAGGCAGATGGGAGGGTCAGTGGGTGGACCCGTGGGTAAAGGTGTGTCCTGAGCTGGATCCCACACGATACAAGGGAGAGAACCAACTCCTGAACAAGTTAGTGTGCAAGAAAGCAACTTCCGTTGCTTTTTCAGCCACTACAAATTTTTAAGTCCGTCTCTCCAGCAGTTTGGTTTATCTTAATTGAAACGAAAACCCGTTCAACAGCCTGGCAAACAGGGAACAAGTGCCCGCTTGAGATGAGCTTGGAACTCGATACATCCCTGCTCTACCCCTAAAACTGAGTGCTCGGGCAGAGCTGACTCCACTGGAACTGGAAGAAGGTTTTTTCAAGACTGAAGAAAGTGTGTGACTAGGAAGACTCAAAGAAGAAAGCCAACATGGTCAACTGGGGCCACACAGCAAGCAGAGGCCATCACAGACATCTGCTGGGGACTTCTGGAAAAGGACCTGAGCCCTGGAGAGAAACAATCCCGGCATGCAAATAAGGGGCGGGGTCAAAGAGGCTCCGCCCACAGGACCCTGTTTCGTGCAAGATCACCTGTGAAGACCACTAGGGCCCTGAAACAATATAGAACCAAGACCAGAGAAGCTTCTAGAATCTCCGCCCACAATACAATGTCTGCTTGTAAATACTGGTATAGACGATGAGAGTTCCTTGAAGGCCCAAACCAGGCCCAGTGTTGCTCTCTTCCTGCTGCCTGCAGGTCCTGATGGACTTCTCAGCTACTTCTCCAGCACTGTGTTTGCCGGCATGTCACCATGCTCCCTGCCGTGATGACAATGGATTAAACCTCTGAAACCCTAAGCCACCCCAATGAAATGCTTTTCTTTATAAGAGTTGCTGTGGACACGGGTGTCTTCTGGCAGCAACAGAACACTGACTGAGACAGCATCTAGCTCGTGCGGCTGTTGGGAGGAACACAGAGGAGATGTGGGAAAGGCTCAGAACAGGAGCGATCTCAGCACTTGCCATTGATGTATTCCGGGCCCTGGGAGCTCTGCCTTTGAGACCTGGTGCGTTGTCTCTGTGCCACAACAGAAACTTAATTATAATAAGCCCCTGAAGAGTTGCTCATTTATAAGCTGCATCTCGTCTCCCGGAGGCCTGTCTGAGCACCCACCCAGCGCCTTGGAGCACCTGCGCTGGCCTAGCTGCGGCTGCCTGGGAGCCCACCGCAGTCTAATTGGCACCGTTTCTGGACTGAAATAAATTCAGCAGGAATCTGTAGTGTTGCCAACAGATAATGAAAGCTGACACCCAGGTAATCGAGCCCTGCACTAGAGGACAGCTGAGTGTCAGCACCCGCTCCGATTTGTCACGACGCAGCCAAGTGCTGCCTCCTCTTTGACTCATTACCAGCCCCTGAGGCAAGCTCATCCCCCTCACCCCATCCCGACACACACCCGCCTTGCCGCAGACCTTCTCTGTCTCATGGACCTGTTCCTGTGTCTGCTTCCTGCCCTGGACGCCAGCTTCTCAGCAGGTGCTCCCAAAATCCATGCTGAAGTGGGCCCTGCTCGCTCCTGTGCTCTTCCCTAAGCCCGAGCTAAGGTGGAAGGCTTCGGAGGACAGGTGACAGGACCCATGAGGACTGAGTAGTTTCCACACATGCTTATGAGCCATGAACCATGAGGGATGGTGGCCCCTCAAAGAAACCAGGGGCCTAGGAGATAGCCCTTGAACAAGACACTGTAACAGTAACCGCTATCTGCTGAACTAACCCTTACCCAAAACCCTCCTGGACCGGTTCCTTTGCTTCCTCTGGAGGTAGAGGCAGAGGCAGAGGTGAAGGCATATACCCAGGTCGTGGTCCATGACACAATATGATGTTGGCACAGGAGAAGCACAGGGCTCCACAGGAAGGAACATGAAGGAGATGACCCTAAAAGTGTCTCATGAGTCTGTGTTCAAGCTGAGCACTGACTGAATCTGAGCTGCTTTGCAGGAGAGGCGCCATAGTTCTCTGCCCACCTCCTCAGGAGGGGCGCTGTAGGATGTCACCCTGTGAGGGCATCTCCCTAGAGGCACATGGATGACTCACAGGCCTGTTAGGTCTTCTGACCCTGCAGGCTCTCAGAGTATACCTCCACCACCAGGCAGAGCTCTGTCCTGTCCCCAACAACCTTGAGAGCTACTGCTGGCCCTGACCTTGGCCACAAGTAATGGAACCCCAAGATTCTCCCCCTGGTCACCTTGCCTCACAGACCCGCTAGACAGTGGGTATACTTGGCATGAACAAAATATGAACAAAGAAAAGTGAATTTCCACCGGTAACTTTATTGATAAGGAAACATTTTGAATTAAACAAGGAGTTTAGCAAAGTCTATAAAAATACACATGTAAATAAAATCAGAAGGGGACAAGGGATTTATACATTTGCTTTCCTAGTGATCCAGGAAAGTTTATCCGATGGTAAAATACATTTGGAGCAGCCCATCTGGCCTGAGCCCTGGGGAGCTGAAAGAACTTACCAGAGGGGAAGGGGTGGAGGCGGGGGTGGGGGCTGCGGGCAAGGCAGCGAGCCTCAGCGGGCATTCAGAGGCCAATGGCTGGGCAGGGGTGGAAGGCAAGTGAGCTTGGGTGTGTTGTTCACTTTAAATCAGTCTGCCCACCTTACCAGACTAGCACAGAGCTTGGGTGGAGACATCAGGTGTCCCAAGACACAACCCAGAGACAAAGCCCTGCCTACGGGGGCAAGTGCCCAGCTGAAGCTGCCAGGCTCCAAGACCCAGAGCCGGTTTCAGGGCCACCTACTCTATTACACCAAGAAGAAGGGCTCTGATGGCCTTGCCTGTTACCCAGGTCTGGACGTAGGACAACTGACTTTGTTGCTTCCCTGCATGGGAGTGGTCACAACAGGATTAAGAAAAGCAGTGGGATCTGTGAGTGGTGGGCTGTAAGGACAGGCAGGATTTTGACAGACAGGGCTGGAACTGTGTTCGGGGAAGTCTTGAGAAGACATGTGTCTGGGAACAGGAGCAATATGGCGGGAGACGAGGCCAAGGGAGCAGCTGGAGGCCACCGTGCCCCCCAAGCATGGAGGGCAAGATGAAGCAGGGCTCTACTGTGTCCTCGATGCCTCTCCTTCATTCAACACAAATATTGAGTGCAAGACCATCCCCAGGTTCCCCATGAGTGCTGGGCATGGTGGGCAGGGCAGACCCCACCCTCTGAAGCTGGCACTGCCTGCATGAGGAGCTCTGAACAGAAGCAGCCCCTGCTCAGTGCTGAGCTTCCCCAAGCCCCTGCCAACCACAAGGGAGGCAGAGGGTACTGTCTGGTCCAGGGAGAAGGCAAGGGTCCTTTCAGTGTGGTGGTTAGGGTAACAGGTAGGACAGGCCAGTGATGCTCCCCAAACCACACACACACACACACACACACACACACACACACACACACACACACGAAGATGCATTCCGCCAATGGCTGGGAAGGGGCAAGATTACGGGGTTAGAAAGAAAAAGGGGCCAGAAGCAGGAGACTGGAGCCTAGCCTCCTCTCCACTGGGCAACAGGCCCCTTCACTTGAAGGGCTGGTCTAGAGAGCTATGCCCTGAGCTCCTCCGGTCATCATTCCTGTAGTTATCTTTGTCTTCCCTCTCTCTGGAAACTTCTGTTCGCTTCTCTTGAGGCTCTTGGTAAGCAGCTCGGTTCCTAGAGGGCAATGGAGGAAGAAGAGAAGGTTAACCCTCATGGCGGTGAGGGGCCGGGGGTAAACTGGTCCAGCCATCATCCCCACCCAAGAGCGGCAAAGGAACTTGGTGCTGCAGGCCTGCTTTAGGGGTGCACAGTGAGATCTCACAAGAATACTCCACTGGTGGGCTGAAGAGACTGTGGGAGCAGTGTGTGTGTTTCAGCCTAGACCTGACCCTTGCCTTGCCACGAGAAGGCCTGCTAGAGATCAAAGTGTGGGGGACAAGGGCAGGACTGAGGTCCGCCCTTGATGTGGGTGAGCTGCTCATTCCCCAATTGCGACTAGGGAAGACTGAAGCACCAGCGTCTCCGGGGGGGCTGAGTGGGGGTACCCAAGGAGTTGGGATGTCTATTTCCCTCTGCCTCTTTCCAAGGGGCCCCCTGACCCGCACACTTACGGCCTTGCGTCCTCCTCCTCGGCCTTTTCATCCTTGTCCCGGCAGCAGCAGCAGTAGACGATGATGCCAATGATGATGAGGGCCACAAACACACCTCCCGCAATGCCCGCATACAGCGCAATGTTCATGGAAGCTACGAGAGGATGGAGCAGCTGTACCTCCTGAGCCCCAACTCTAGCCCCTCACCCCCCGAGTCAACCCCTGGCAACAGAGGAGAAAGCCAGGCTAGAGGTGAGGAACCACAGACTGGTGCAGGGCACAGCAGGCGGGTCCCTCCCAGCCTCTGGAGAACCAGCTCTTCTACCAGCCTGGGGAACAGTGGCTACAGACCTCTGGTAACACTCTGCAAAGGTCATGGCCCTGGAAGATTGTGGTTAGACAGATCTAAGGACACTCTTAAGGACAGAGGAGCAAGCGAGGAGAGAAAGACCTGATACAGGGCTCCTCAGGCTCTACAGAGACCCTTAGTGTTAGCTACGCCAGCTGTCAGCTGACGTTTGAAGTAGCTGTGGTCTCCCTTCTCCCCACAGAAAGAGACTAGGGTTTGGACCAAGGCAATGGGTTCTAAGCACGTTTCTCACACTCTCTGAGGGGCCCACAAGACAGGCATGGCTGAAGATGTCTCCAGAAGTCTGTCCCAGGCTCTATTCCAAAGAACGGGAGGAGCTGGGCTGACCTCAGCGAGAGGAAAGCCTGGGCCAGGAGTCATCTGTCCAGGGTGACAGCAGCCAGCTCGTTCACCTCCATCAGCCACCGCTGGGCCTCGCACCCTCCCCTCCCCACCCTGCTCTTACGCTGTCTGGGAGCCACCGTGATGTTGCAGGACTCCACTCCCACTTCGTTGCTGGAGGTGCAGATGTAGTAGCCCGCCATTTCCGTGGTGAGGTTCTTCAAGAGCAATGGCTGGCCTGAGGCTGAAGGAAGAGCGGCAGGGTGAAGAGATGGTGTCAGGTCAAAGGGCATTTAGGTTGTTTCCAGGTTCTGGCTATGACAAACAATGCTGCTATGAATAGAATTGAGCACATGTCTTTGTGGCACAATTGAGTATCCTTTGGATATAGACCCAAAAGTGGTATTACTGGGTCTTGAGGAAGTTTGTTTCCTAATTTTTTGAGAAATCACCACACTGACATCCAAAGGGGCTCTTCCAGCTTGCATTCCCACCAGCAATGCAGAAGTGTTCCCTTTCCCCACAACCTCTCCAGCACAAGTTGTCATCGGTGTTTTTGATCTCAGCCATTCTTACAGGTGTAAGATAAAGCAAAGAAAACCAGCCCACAAATCACAATCCCAGAGAACCTAGACAACAATGAGGACCCTCAGAGAGACACACATAGATCTAATCTACATGGGTAGTAGAAAAAGACAAGATCTCCTGAGTAAATTGGGAGCATGGGAACCTTGGGAGAGGGTTGAAGGAGAGGGGAGAGGTAGGGAGGGGAGCAGAGAAAAATGTAGAGCTCAATCAAAAAAAATATATGGTGTTAGGGTGGAGTGTGCACGGTCCAAGGCTAGGAGGCCTGAGTCCCTCTGAACTAGCCAAGCTGATATGTGATGTAGGAAGAAAGACCTCTAAGGCCACTGGGGGATCAATATGGCAGGCGGGACCATACTGAAGGACTTCAGATCCAGTCAGGACCCTAGGTGTCGAGTCTGGCTTTGCCCACTTAGTTGATGTATTTGGTAAGTAACTTGGCCGTCTTTTTTCATCTATAATTAGAAATGATAATACCTGCCTGGCAAGGTACTTGTGAGCCTGGAATGAGGTATCAATAATAAATACAAGCGCCCAGTAGAATGTCCGATGTGCAGTTGGGACTTGGGAAACATAGATGCGTATTAAAGGGAACACGCATATGTGATGTGTGTGGTGTGGGGTATGGATACAGGTATTGGGGAGCGTTGTGTGAGTTAGGGGACAGTGTCAGTTTAAATGCTTCCTCCTCACCCATCACCACTCTAGCCAACAATTCTTCAGCCACAGCTGCCTCATCGGGGAGTGAGAGTGAAAACAGCCCACGTAGAGCCCGAGGACGTGGAACAGATATCCTCACAAGAGATCTCTCCCTGAGTCCACAGTTCCATGGGTTAGTACCTAGACAGCCTAGACGTGTGTCCTGCTCCCAAAGGCCTTTGTCAGGACTGCAATGTCAGTCTCATCAGGACCCGGCTGCCATTGGCTGTCTTCAGGACCGTGCAACCACCCCCAGGGTGTGTTCTAAGTCATCAAGAGAGACCTACTACAGACCTGTAGACATTTCAGAAGCTGTCTCTAATCTTCAGTAGCCAGCTCACATGTGTGTGCATGTGTGTGTGCGTGTAAGTATACATGCACATATGTATACACATGTGGAGGCCAGAAGTTAACATCAGGTGTCTTCAATCTTCTTCTTATCTTACTTTTTGAGATCAGGTTTCTTGATAAACCCAGAGCTCACCGATTCCACTGCTTGATGGGTGTTCTGTGAACCCTGGAGAATCCTGTCGCTGCCTTCCCAGGGCTGGGGTTACAGGCAGGTGCTGCCGTGACCCGCTTGTATGTGGTTGCTGAGGATCAAACCCAGGTCCTCATAATTTCACTGCAAGCATTTTACTGACTGTGCTACCCCCCTCAAGCCCTGAATTCTGAGCTTCTAATATGATGACAAAGCTACAGATCTGATGCTGCAACCGCGCCAGTTTTATCTCTTGATGCACATGTGCAAAGCCAAGGGCAGCCCACACAGGGTCCTTCCTCCATGTTCTGGAATTACTGTGTCATACGGTGTCTCAGTATCACATTGTTTCCGTCTCCCAACATCCTTAATTGGAGGTATTGCCATGCCAGTACCCCGAATTCGAATTTCCCAGGAGGAGGAGAGAACTGGCTTCTGGGAGGTGTCCTCTGCCCTTCCTACTGCTATGTACATGTGCATACACATGCATACACACTAATAATAAGTAAACAGATGCTTTAAAAACATCTTTGCAATGTATGCCTATGGAAAGAATTTATATATGACATAAAACTGTCATGTTAATTCACTCCAAACCAAAAACATCTACATTCCAATCACGGCTCCAAACAAAGTGAGGAGACTCTCTATCCTTTGGCGTCTCTGACCGACAAAGGAAGACGCACATGAAACAATGGTGGGGCTATGAGCAGTTACAGTTCAAGATGGAAGTTGTATCTGAACTCATGGTGAAGGGGTTTACTCTTGTCTGGGGGCTCAGAGGAAGCCTCTAACAGGAGCGAGAATAAGATACAATCATCCTGAATTGCAGCTCATTGGTTTTATTTTCCTCTCTTCTTGTCAAAAGTACACTACCTATTTCATATTCTTCCCTTAGAGCCCAAGGCACTATTCTCTATAAAATGTGACAGCCTTGGGATTCTAGAAGCCCGCTCCTGGGTGTTTTCTGGTATATCCCTTACGTGTGATATTTACATGTGATTCTGGAGATGTGTCTGCAAACACAGCAAGTGTGGAAATCTCTGCGGTTGTGAAGCTTAAGGGTGTGGCCTACAGGTGTTTTACCATGCCTGGGAGCAATGGGCACCCCGGGTTGGGGTCCAGAGTATTAACATTCCTGTTCTCTGACCCTGTTGGACTTATTCTTAAGAGAATTGTGAAGAAACACACTTTACAGAATGCTCTGTGACACCAGGTGTGTTTAGGAGGCCTTGTGCTTGCATCAGATTCCGCTTGAAAGTGTACTGCTCTGTGAATCAGGTGTCCACAGCACCCTAGGGCAACTCTAGGTTGTGCTTAGGGTGAATCCTGGGGGTCTTGATGTATGAGCCAACTCCATTCTTCCCCTAGTCTCTGAAGCAAACAATGGGTTCTAGAAACTTCTCTGGATGAAATAGCAGTCACCCCATGCCACCAATTGGCTTTGATTGAATTGGGGATCCCAGTTTCCTTCCCTTTTGGAAAGAGTCAGCTAGTTTCTGAAACCCAGTTTTCTGTTGTTTGTGGCGACATCTTGTGGTCAGCATAGGAAATGCATGACAGACATCTGTCCTCAGCTGAAGCCCTGACCACCCTAAGATATTGATGTTGAATTGGTAAGATTTGCTCTTTCTGTCCCCTCCCACCAAGGCTGGTCAGTAAGCTCTGGATACCACATCTCATCCCAGGGTCTGGGGTGGACCCATCACTGTCCCCACGACCTCTTCCCCTAAAGTGTTCCGGTCTCCTTCCTTAACGTCCACATTCCTGGTCCTTCCCTCCTGAAACTCAATCGTTGGAGCACAGTTCCTCAAACATCTTCAGAGCCCTCCTGCGGGAGACCGCCTCTTCCTCCAAGGAAGATAATAGCACCATCTCAGCTTTGGTTACGATGTGTTGTTGTTGTTCTGTGGTTTTTGTTTGTCTGTTTGTTTTTCGGATGGGAGAACTTGTGGGTGACTTACAGCTGCAAAGTTACAGCAGGACTCTCGGGCTCTCTGTAGGGCACTCTATGAACAAGAGGCCTTGCGAATGTCCCACTGCCTCCATCACATTGTCCAGACACAAGAGGGCATGGTGATCACCACGCCCGTGGTTAATACTGCCAGTCTGAATCAAAATCACCTAGCAGATAAGATTCTGGGCATGCCAGTGAAGGATGCCAGATCAAGTCGGCCTCGGGCATGGTTGTGTGGAGCAGTCTAGGTTAAATTAATTACAATGGGAAGATCCACTTAGCTGTGGGCAGCCGTCCCCGGGCTGGAATCCGAGGTTGAATAAAGGGAGAACATCTGTGCATCTCTCTCCTTCCTGACTGCATATGCAATGTGGCCAGCTGCTCTCATCAAGATATCTTACTGCAGCCGCCATCTTCTTGGCGGGTACTCCAGGCCTGAGTTCTGACAGAGAAAATCTGAGCTTAGAGCTGAATAAAGCAGAGAAGCAAATCTTCCTTTAAACTCCTTCCACGCCCTCAGGATTCACCCACTTTCGGTCAGTAAAGAAACGAAGTTTTGGTCCCTAACAACTTCTTGGGATGGAGGTGGGCATTTGTGAGGCTTCTTGGAGGAGCCCAGTGCTTACAGAGAAAAGTCTGACCTCCTAGACTGACACCCAGGCCCCTCTCCAACTCTCCTATCTTTCCCATCAACAGCCTCTCATATCAACTCTGCAACAACACGCATCCTACCCCGCAGCCACATTCATGCCATGGGTCCCATGCTGGTTTTTACCCTGAAGGGCGTGCTGAGCATAGCTAACAATACCTAGAGTTGACTGAGTCCTGCACTACCCACAGCACTGATCTTGGTACTTGGACTTTGGGTCTCCCTTCACAGCAACAGCACGAGCTGAACACTGGTGCTGTGCCCATTTGACAGATGTGGAGACAAAGGCACATAACAAGTAGCACGGCCAGGATTCGAGTCCCTGGCTGCTCTTAAGCACTAGGTCACACAGCACTGTATGTCAGTCACTGCAGTTCGTGACCTCATCACCTTCAGCCCCGGACCCCACTGTGCACACTTTGCTGGAGGACACTTGGTTATGCTCTCAAACCACGAATAGCGAGAAGCAAGGGTAGAGCCAGGAGACTACAGAGTTTGAGGACACCTGCCAGGTGATTTCAACAAAGATCCAGACATTCAAAACCTTGCACTCCAGGGCCAGGTGAGATGACTCTTTGGGTAAAAGCACCTGCTGCCAATTGGGACAACCTGAGTCCAGGTTCAGACCCTGGGATTCACATGATGGGAAAGAATCGGCCCCCGTGGGTTGCCCTCTGACCTCTCACTGTGGTGTGCTTGCGCATATATACAATGCATACACTGAAAGTGCAATTTTAAACATGTTTTTAAAAGCAGCAACCAGAAACACGCCAGCAAAGCTGGAAGCCTGTGGGATTCATATTGCATCATCTTTTACCATAAGTCAAATGAGTTCTACTAACTTTGATTTTGATGTTGTTTTTTTTTTGTTATTGTTGTTTGTTTTGGTTTTTTGTGGGGTTTTGTTGTTTTAAGACAAGGTTTCTCTGCATAGCCCTGGCTGTTCCAGAACTCACTCTGTAAACCAGGCTGGCCTTGAACTCACAGAGATCCACCTGCCTCAGCCTCCCAAGTGCTGGAATTAAAGGCACACACCACCACCACCTGCCCAACTACGAACTTGTAACCTCCCCTCCTTCGGGTCAGCTTCTCAAAACAGGTGTGTCCTGTTGTCCAGTGTCGTTTACACTGTAATGTGTCTCTGCCTAAAGCATCTTCTGATTGGTCTAGTAAAGAGCTGAATGGCCAATCACTAGGCAGGAGAGATAGGCATAATTTCCAGGGAGAGAGAGAGGAAGAGAAGAAACATGGATGTGCAAATTTCGCCAGCAGACTCTGAGCAAGTCGGATGTGCCCCACTGAGCAGAAAGGTGACGCCGGATGGCAGAACACAGATGAATATAAGTGGGCTAACTTAAATTATAAGAGCTAGTTGAGAACAAGCTCAGGCTAAGGCCAAGCTTTCGTACTTTAATAATAAATTTTCTTATTATTGAGCTGGTGGCCCAAAGAAAAAGCCAAGTACAATGTCTACCCACAGGCTTTACTCTCAGCTCTCTGTTCCATTTCCATACACACACAGGACTGAAAGACCTCAAGGCTAAACCTTAGAGGCATCTTCCGGGCCTTTCTGTTCCTGTCTGAGATCGCTGGGGTAGCCATGGCCGTGGAGAGCCCAGGGGCTTTCCACACACAGGTGGACGGAATGGCAGGAGAGTGTTTACACGGTTCCAGCTCCGCCCCTTCTCCTCTTCCTCCCCCTTTCTTCCTTTCCTGGCCACTAAGCCTCTTCCTTTTCCTCCTTCTAGTTTGTTTCCTGACCAAAAGGTCAAATATTGGCTGCCCTGTACAAAACGGGTCTCCAGGCAACTCTGGCTAAGTCTGCCATAGCCTGCTCTGAGAATGGGGGTCCTAACCGTCTATGGTGTTTGTGGTGTCTGAGATGGACTGCCCTGGATAGGAAAGGGGACTAGAAAACCCCCCCCACCTCAAAAGTGGACTGTAGGCCATAATAACGCTTCAAAGAGCAAGCCCCAGTGTTTCTGCACAGAATGCTTAGCAGGACACACTTCCTCGGGAGAATCGAGGCAGGGGTGGGAAGAATAGAAGAGATGTCACTTCTGTCTTTGGTAGCTGTGAGATGCGTAGGTATTCATATGGGAAACAAATGCTTTGAGCAACGGCACAAGAAGGCACAAGGGCGGGTCTGGGGAAATGGTGCTTGGATTGCTTGGTCAGCCTCTGTCTCCTCTGGTAGCCCTGGCTAGTCAGATGCACCCATATGTGGAGCACAGCCGCCTTCCCTGTTGTCCCCGTCACCTGGTTGGGTGAGTGGCCGCTCCTGGTTCTGGGCATTGTAGCTCTTCCAGCTGTACTGTGGGCTCGGAGAGCCCTCTGCAGACCGGCATGTCAGATTGATGTTGTTCCCAATCACTGTCTCCCCTATGATGCTGCAGTCTGGCTTGGAGGGTGGAACTGTGAGGGAAAGAGAGCGCAAGAGAGGCGTGAATGGCATGGGGACAGTCACTGCCCGCCCCAATAGCTATCAACCCATCTCTCCCACCGCACACGCAGAGGCAGGCAGAAACTTATAGCCTAGAGGTGAGATTTAATGTTATAAAGTTAACTCCCCCCCCACCCCAGAATGTCCGCGGTCATCTCACGCTCTCAAATGGGCAGCACCAGAGATTGCGTCGTATAGCGCGCCCTTCCCAGCCTAACAGCGTCAACTTCATCAGAGAAGCTGTGACTGACCACATACCAGGGACCCTCAAGCCCAGGCTTGTGGGCTGCTAATACGTCCTCAGGGGAGGAGAGGCTGAGGAGGCTGTTGAACTCTCGCCTGAGCTTCCAGCCACTCGGTCATGCACCAGTGACCGTCTGTAAGTAATTCTGCCTGAATTGTTCATGTCTTGTCTCGGGAGGTGCTAGCATTATAGTGTATATGGACTGTGGAAGGCGAAGTGAAGGGGGCATTGTCCGTCTATACAGCTGTGAAGAAGCTTTGCATGCAACTCAACGCTATCATGGGTTCTCCGAGCAGAGCTTCAGTAGAATCACCTTGGTTTCATAAGTCACTGGGGTCATGGAGAGTTTGTTGGCAAACAAACCATCCAAGGTAAATAGTATCCTTGACAGGCTGGTTGGTAGTGGTTTCTCGTGCTCTCTGGAATTGTGGGAGTTTGAGCATGCCCAACATAGCCATTATACAGATGGGGGCCATGGAGCACAGAAGGGACATTTGTTCTCGGGTCCTAGCGGAGGTGGGACTAGAACCCAGGTATCTCTCTTCCAGTCCAGACCCAGGGCTTGCTCTACTGACCCACACGAGCTCTCTCTGCTGTTGACTTGGCAGAGATCATAGTGTTCCTGATCTCTAAAGTTAGGGGACAGCAAGACTGTCCTGTAAAGGACCTTAAGGGAATTGTAGGCTCGGTAGACCACAATACTATTGCCAATGCTGTCTTTTCTTTAGAGGGAGGGGGTAGGCGTATAATATTTTTTTATTCTTTGAAAATTCCATACATGTATGCAAATTTATTTTGATCATGTTTACCCGCCCCCCCCCCCGCCCTTCCCTCTGGAGACCTTCTCCCTCCCCCTTTCATTTTCTGGTTTTAATACTGTTTTAAAACCAAAAGGGTGGGGCGGGCTATGGGCTGGAGGGCGCCGGGGGTTTCCTCACACTAGGTTTACAGATCTCTGTAGCCCTCAGCTGCGGCTCCTTCAGGCCGTCTTCTGCGGGTCTACCACGGCCCTCTCCCCCTGCTTTGCTGATAAATTGGATCAGCACAAGTGGCTAAAGAGAAAGAGGGACCCCAGGCAGCGCAGACCTTCCTGCTGGGTGGCGAATGAGGTTGAAGAGATGGAAGGGGCCCGAAGGGATCAAAGGCATGCCGTCGGGAATGTTCATGAACCCCAGCAACCGCTGCCAACCATCTGTCCTTGGTCCCCCTGGCTTCTTGAGATTCTAAGCCTGTGTCTCTCCTCAGCCTTGTTAAGGTCACATTGAGGGGCGTGGGGTGGTTCTTTAAATGTTATTAGGTAGCCTGGTTCTGCCCAACAATGCTGGGCACTGGGGTGACACTCCAAGTGGGTCAAGGAGTTCAATAGGGGACAAAAGACAAACAATGACAGAGCAGGGGACAAGACTGCTGGGGCAGAAAACAATGATCCGAGACAGCATATGGGCTGTGACCTGAAGGTCACCTCGGCGAAGGTAGTGGCAGGGATTAAAGCAGAGATGAGTGTGCTGGACAGGGGAAACAGGAAGTATCCATGAGACTTCAGGAGACATCTCTAGGGATGAGGAAGGGAGAACACACAGTGGGGAAAGTTGTCACTGATGTCCTTGGGTAGTGGCCTGTCTCCTCTACTTTCATCACATGCCCTCTTGGCTAGCTTGCTTCAGCCACCCATCCTGAGGGTTAATAGCAGCCTTAGTCCACCTGGAAGTTGCTGGAAGAACAGTCCCTGACTCTCCTCCCTCTCTCTTCCAGTCCGGCAGTTGCAGATTTTCTTCTTGGAAACAGGCCGGCTATTATTAATGCCTGACATCTGCTAACACAGCTGGGCCAGCCAGGTACGGACCCACCAGACACATTAGAGGCACTCCCTTATTGCCAAACAAAACCCAGGCTTCTGAGGATCAAAGAGCAGGTGGGCAGAGTGCCTGCCAGCAGCTGGCTAACTGTCAGTCTCCTGCCCATCCTGCTGGCCCAGCAAGCAGCCCTGGGGGTGCTGTGGAGGTGGATTTATCCTCTGGGTACTCCTGCTGGGCTCTGCTTTCTCTCCTGGGCCCCACAGCGGGACCCTGCAGTGCCCTTACCTAGCCAGCCTCAGACCTGCCTTTAGCCTTTAGCAGGAGGCTCAGCGGCAAACTCCCAGGCGCCCCATCAGATTAAGCGGTGGAGAGGCAGTGGAACTCCCTGCGGGGGCGGGGCGGAGGGGGCGGGATACAGGACAGAAGCAGGAAGTAGAGTTCTGGAGACTAACTGCCGAAGCGCAAAAAGCAAATAAATGTCCGTGGTGGAAAACTAGATTGCTTACTCCACTCCTTGTCAAGGAATGCAAGGAGCAGGAACTCCACAAACTAACTGCCCACGGGAGGAAGCGGCGGTGATGGCCAGCAAGGGTGATCTGCTTTTCAGGGGGACTGTGTTGAGATCTTTTGCTCCAGGCTCCTGACCACAGGCCCTAAACTTCCTGCCTGACCCCATCCCAGGCGTGCCCCTACCCTCCTTCTCAAGATCGCCGGCGTGCCAATCACAAACAGCGGGGACCTCGAATCATATCTAGTTTAAAGAGCCCCACGTGAGGGGGCTAAGAGTACTGACGGGGGAGGGTATCTTGTTCTCACACAGCCTGGTTCACAAGCAGCATTGTAGGTGTTACCTGTGTATTTACTTTGAGAGTGGCCGTAGAGGATGGAAGCGAATGTGTTAGGCTTCGAATCCTCTCCGATGCCGGTTGTCCTCTCTTAAGGACGTCAGGGGGCGCCAGAGGCCAGAGCAAGGATTCCACCTGACGCACAGGCTGCTAAAACTGGCTTCGCAGCTTCCTGAAGGTGAGTTAGACAAGGCTAGCTCCCAGAGACTAAGGCTGGGGGGCTTCCTGCTAGACTGCCCAAAATAAGCCGCCCCGTATAATTATAGCCTTTCTCCTTTAAAAAAGCATACGGCTATAAAGACACAGAGAAAGAAAACTTTCCACAAAGAATCTCACTGGGTTTTAATTAGCATGTTGGATTAAAAAAAAAACAGTGAAAGATTGGTTTCTATGAATTCCATATTATCTGATTAAACTTGTCTCCTTCCTCTTTAGAAGTAGCTGGTCCTTAGTGTAAGGCAGGAGAACCAGCAGAACCAGACTTCAGATGTATACGGGCTCCTTCCACTTCCCTTTCGACTCGCTGAAATCCTCTGTCAAAAAGGCAGGACAGTTATTTAAAGAACGCAAACTTTATATGTGTCCGTGTATACACGATCCATATATATATTATGTATAATTATATATATTTATACACACACACAAAGTGAGGTAGTGGGGTATATTGTAGTATTGCTTGTGGGGAAAAAAACCAAACAACAACAACAAAATAAATGAGCAAACAATGAAACCTGTCCCAATAACCCTCAGTGTGAAACCCTTGAGTAAGACATCGTGCAGTCATGAGACCAGATGTGCTCTCTGGCAGTAGGTCTGAGTGTGCTTGCCTGGAGCACCGTGTGGAGGTAAATCACCCCATTTCTTCAACAGGCAGAGGAAGGAAGGAACACGGGAGACCTCTAAGACGCCTGGCTGCATTACCATTGGCTGCCTCCGAGTGGCAGTGTGGGAAGAGGTCTCAATTACGCTTTACGCAGCATTAGTGTGGGTTGCTGTATATTCTGACACACTATAATGCTTTCTGTAAGTCCGGCAACTACCACACACAATTTAAAAGAAAGTCTGCCAAGCAGTGTAGAGGGGAAAAAGACAGAAAGGACCCATTGTTCTCACACACAGTGGCTACCTCCCGGGAGTGGGGCCATTTCTTATACTGGACATAGACCAGGTTCTCACTAAAGTGAGTCAAAACCCAATAACCGCTTTTGACTCAATTACTTCCTTTCTCTGGGCCTCGTTTACGCAGAAACTAAAGCATATGAGTTTCCAGATCCTTCCAAAACTATAAATTCCAACAAATTCTCCCGTGAAAATGATGACCCTTCAGATATATTCCCCATTGGTTGGCGATGATGCCTTCATTAGTGGTAGGGTAGGGAGACTGCAGAGAGAAGTTGAATTAACAGCGGGGAAACCCATCGCCTATGAAAGTCACAATCAGCCCTCTGAGTGGCAAGTACTGAGATGAGAACCTGCGTGTTATGTGGGAGTTCCCTTCCCTTCTCTTCAGAAATGAGTTTGGCAGGGAAAAAGTTGGTGTGAAGGGGAGAAAGGGCAGAGGGACAAGGGATGACCCCAAAGCCCCTGCCCTCAGACCCAGCCTGCTGTTCACTGAGAACCCTGTCAATATTGGGCTCCAAAGGGAGACGCGGAATCCTGACTCTGCTCTGAGATAGGCAAGGCCGATACAACACAGGGCTGATGATCAAGCCCTGTTGCACCTGAATTTATGGCTGGATGCTGCTGCCAGGGCTCTTATCCACACCCTTCTCCTGCAGGAAAAGATGGGGACACTCACCGAGGACTAAGAGGCGGACTCGAGACCTGGAGGTACCATCCAGATCTGACAACAGGGAGACGGAGCACTCGTAGGTGCCATTGTCGTCCATGGTCAGCTGGTCGATGGTGATAGAGGCATCTGAGCGGTCAACATCACTGGACATTAGCACACGGTTCTCATAACGGCTCCCATAGATGTACTGTTTATTCAAAAACTTCCAAGTGACTACTCTTTCCTAAGAGAAAGAAGAAATGTTGTCAGGTGCTGGCATAGACCTGCCCTGACCCAACCTTTCATCCCCAGAGCCCAGATGTATCGACCAACAGTATCTCAAACAGATGTGCAGTGCCTTCTGGCAGATTCTTAACTAGCAAATCCTAGACTTTAAAGATTTAAATGAAAATGTTAGGGGCTGGAGTTGTAGTTTAAGTTGGTAGTGCTTACCTAGAACACACACAGAGACCTGGATTTGATCCCCAGCACCATATGGGTAAACTTGAGGTGGTGGTATAGGCCAATCATCCCAGCATTCCAGGGGTGGAAACAAGAAGAAGTTCAAAGTCACCCTCGGTATGAGCAAGTTCTAAACCAATCTAAGCCAATGTGAAACCCTAACTCAAATCAAAAACAAAACCAACACAAAAGCACACACCCTGGAATACTTGCAGTAAACGAGGCTGTCTCAGAGCCCAGCACTTGGGTTTGGAGCCAGCATCTCACTCCTTGATTTCCTCTTGGTCCATCGTTTATTCTCACTCCTTCCTTGCTTCACCCAACACTTTCTGAACACCGCTCACACCAGGCACCAGGCTAGGTAATTTGCTCTCAAATTCCAAGCTTACTTCATTTTGACTATTGTCTCGGAATTTGTTTATTCGTTGATGTTTGGAAGCAGCACACTAGTGACTTATACCACAGATGGCCAAGCCAGATTGCCTCCGTCAAATCCTAACTCTGATGCTTGCTGGCTGAAAGTCCTGACCAGCACCCTTGACTGCTCTAAGCCCGTTTCCTCGCCTACAAAGTGGAGATGCCGATAATAACACACCTCATGAAATTGTGGTGAGACTAAAGCTGGTAATCTATAGAGAGCAGCTGGAGTTTGCCAGGGGTGGTGTCTACCATTGTTAGCCATTATTAGCCTCCACCACGTCTGCAGCATATAACTCGTGAATTCTGAATAGCCAACCACGGTATCTTATGATTATGAGATTTGAAACTGGCCCGTTGAGGGAGGATTTCCTAAAAGGGGTGATCATTGCCTTGAAGCTTAAAAGGCAGCTGTGCATCATCCAGGTCAATAACCGGGAGACGGGAGCACTGCATACTGGTGCAGGGTAAACGCATTAGGCGTTACAGGTAAAGGAAAAACCTAAAAACAGACAGCAAAGAGTATGTGTTCTGTCTACATGTGGGATGCCTAAAGTATCTGGGGAACATTCAGGTGGAGGAATTCAATATGGCCAGAATGGTCGGCTGAATGTCACTGATGATAGGTAAGGAGTTAGACGTGAGGACTCAAGGAAACCACGTGATATCATGGTAGCTGTGTCTCCTGCCCCTTTGTGGTTAAGCAAACTGGAAGATGCAGTTAGTTCCTCTTGATGTGTCAGAAACTAAGGTACCAGAGCTCTTTCTTGTCCCCCATGCACACTTCTGAGGGGCCTGCATCCTCAAATGACCCCAGCTTCATTATTACAGCATGTACACTGTGGGTCTGACTCCCCCCCCACTTTCTGGGCTTTTTAAAAGAATCATAAGAAAAATTATTGTAAAAGCAAAATTCAGTCCACTGTGATATGAGAGGAAAAGGGGATCATATTGTCCCAGTGAATAGGTGGCTCACCTCTTAGATATTCATAAACTGTTCCATGTCTATATGCAGAACCCAGTGGGCTGCCATCCTCTCCCCATTAAAGTCAGTCCACGCCAGTCTCTCCTTGGGGTGCAAGCTTTGCCTTGCTAAATAAACTGCTTTGACTGTATATGTTTCTTCGTGGAATTCTTTCTTTTGAGAACTGAACTACGGAGAAACTTTCAGTTGGTAATTCATCTGAGGATGAAAGCTTGGGTGCCAGTGCACATGGGTGTTTACTGAGACATGGGCTAGACATGACAAATGGCGAGTGCCCAAGTCACTCAAAGAATCAAGAAGAGCTCAGAGAGGTAAAGGGGATCGCCAAGCCAAGATCCCCCAAGAGCCAAGGGAGACGGGACTCCGGAATGGGAAGCGGTTGCCCGTGTGAGATGCTGGTGACTTCAAGAGTGTTAGGAGAGAAAGTGGGCAGTGGTGGGCAGGGAGGAGACTGGCGACACCGTGCCAGTCTCAGTTCTGAACATGCCGAGTCTTTCCAATTAGAACAAGACACTCCGGCTTTCCAACAGACACAGTCCAAGTCAGGGCACATGGCTTAGCTATCGGAACACAAGTGCCCTCAGCTGGACGCCCTCGTGCAAGACACGAGTTGTCCAACCCTACCTGATAGCCCTGATAGGATTGACAGCCCTTCTAGAATGTCTGACTGAGACAGGGAGGTGAAGAGAAGAGAGAGGATGAGGTGCCGTCTAAGCCCGTGAACTGTCCATAGATGCCCAGCTCTTTCCTGACCCTGACTGGCACTGTCTGGGTTTTCCACCCCATAGTACCATCTTATCAATGATACCCTAAGATTGTCCCTGGGCCTCTTTTTGACCATACCACTTTCTAGGACTCTCAGATAGCAATCCCTTGCTCTGCACTTGTTACTGGTCCCGAAGGAGCTGCCTCGATTCCTTGTGGAAGCAGACTATCCAGTGGCTAATGAACAAGCTCCCTGTCTACGTCAGCAAGCAGAATAAGTCAGCCATAGACATCACACGCCATCTGCTGGGGGGCACGGTGCCCTTTAGTTCCTCACACTAAAACAGCAGCAAGGACGCTGCTCTTTCACCCTGGGAGCAGGCAGGATGGGGACTGTGGCCATCGGGACCCTTGGTGCGTGGAGATAAGACGGACTCCTTCCTTATCAGTCCTGCCATCCAGGATGCAGGTGTCCTGGGATTCTGTCAGGGAGAAGGCTAAAGCCTCTTTCTCTGGATGGCTGGGGGTGGGGGATTTTCTCTGGCAGATACGTTAGGAAGTTTTTCCCCTAAAGGAGACCAAGGGAGAAGTAGCAGAAGGTAATGGGGAAGGACAGAATGCAGGCGAAAGGACACACAATGTAAAGCTAATTTTCCCTTAATTTCAACTTTATCATAGTTTTTTTCCTTTATCTGTAGTTGATAAGTGTGTTGGTTAGGTTTATGTCAACCTGACACAGGCTAGAGTCACCAGGAAGAGGGACTCTCAGTTGAGAAAATGTCTCCGTAAGATTCTGTAGTGCATTTTCTTGGTTGATGACTGATGTGGGCAGGGCCACCCTGGGCTGTTATGTAGCCCTGGATGCTATAAGAACGCAGGCCGAGGAAGCCACGAGGAACAAACAGCAAGCAGTTCTCCTCCGTGGCTTCTGCTTCAGTTCCTCCCCCAGGTTCCTGTCTGGAGCTCCTGCCCCCAGGATCCCATCTTGAGTTCTTGCCCTGACTTTCTTTGAGGATGAACCGAAGGGTAAGTGAGATAAACCTTTCCTCTCCAAGTTGTTTCTGGTCCTGGTGCTTTATCAAAGCAAAAGAATCCTAACTAAGATAATAAACAAATCCAAATGTAATTGGTAGTTAGAGTGTAAAACCCAAAGCAAAGTTCTGTGACTTCTATGTGGTCATCCCTACTGTACAGAAGTTCACTGAGATGTACAGAGTTTGGGACTGGGCAAGGATTTGAGTGCCTGCCTTAAGCTAGCTGTGCGCTGGCTTTGCAGGTTCACTAGAATAAAGTTATTTTATTTGTCAAAGAATTTTTAAGAGAAACGGGAGGAGGAAGCGGGGAGGCTGGAATCAAATGGGATCTCTTTCTGGCTTCACCCCCAGGCTGTGGGGTTACAGGTGCCCTCCAGCACCCCTCTTGCCCACATTAACATCTTGAAAGATCTGACCTAAATGTATGAAAGGATGTGCCATTTCTTATAAACAGGCTTTTGATCACAGATGAGATACATTTTTTGACTTTATCAAATCCCCAATTGTCAGACAGTTTGAGCGAATGCTGAGAAAACAGTGGACACTGTGGGTGAAGATGAGGATGGGTAAGTGTCCCATGAAATGCCCTAATTACAGAAAGTGCAAGTTCACACACCCTTTAACCCAGACGATCCACTCTTACATGTTTGTTTGTATTTTATTTGTCTCAGAACCTGGTGATGCAAGGCAACTAAGTTCCACTTTTCATAATCTATCGGATGATATATATAAAACAATGTTTGTGTTTATTGTGGCAGCAAAACAGGAAATAAATCAGTGATATATATACATATATATAGAATATCTTCATAAAATGTATTTTGAAGTAAGACATGGAGTCCATAGCTCAGCGGTACAGGATCAGATGCATAAAGCCCTGGATTTGAATCTCAACCCAGACAGCAGAAAAGAGGGAGTGAGTGATGTGACAGAAGGAAGTTTTTAAGGCATGATAATCATGACCCATGGTACCCTGGTTCATTCTGGAGTCTTACCGTTTCGGTCCTGAGAAGCTTATCCCACTGAATAAATCCGTCTCGATCTGAAGCGGAGGTGCTGTAGGTACACGGGAGAGTGACGCTCTTGCCTCGAGCTGCCCGAAGAACATCCTGTGTAGTTTCCACAGAAATAGCATCGACAGCCACCCAGACTGAAATGAGAGAGGAAAGCAAATGGCACCGACATGCACACCCAGACCCCTGCAAGGATGTTCAGAGACGCTCTGGGGCCCTCTGAAGCTGCTATAGCAGCCTTGGTCAGGGCATGCTAACTGCTGTCTCCAAGACCAGGTCGGGGGGGGAGCTCAGGTGCCAGGGTCTGCCTTCTCCCTACCCTGAAGTGTCCTGAAGAAGTTCCCTGCATCTGTTGACTGCCAACCTGGCTTCCAGTCTCAGCCCTAGCCCTGGTCAGCTGTGTGGACTGCTCTAAGCCCGGGTTTTCTCCTTGGTTACTGGGAAGCTGAAAAGTTTTACTTGTTGCCGAGCACAGAAAACTCTTGATAAATGCTTTGTTGTGACCATGATTTTTGTTTTCACTTACTTAACAAATATTAATGTAACACTTGCATGCTATAAAGAACTTTATGAGCGCCCGAGCGGTGGTGGCGCACACCTTTAATCCCAGCACTCGGGAGGCAGAGACAGACGGATCTTTGTGAGTTCAAGGCCAGCCTGATTTATAAGAGCTAGTTCCAGGAGAGGCTCCAACGCTATAGAGAAACCCTATCTCAAAACAAACAAACAAACAAACAAAACCAAAAAAACAAACAAACAAAAACCCATTATGAGTAAGATTAAGTCAAGGAAAAAGAGAGTATTTCTAGGAACATTTATCAGAAAAGAGTTAAAAAAAAAACAGCATGGGCTCACCTTTGCCTCTCACACACTCACACACACTCTCCTCCCTTAGTGCGTTTCCCCAGTTGTGAGATGGAGTCTCTCCTTTTGAATCTGGACAGTCTATAACTATGATGTGGGGACATTCCATGGCTCCCAAGCTAAATTGTGTAATAGAATATGCATTGTCTGATCCTTTGGGGATGCCCCTCTAGGGACCTGACTAATATCTAGTGAGCAAGCCCGGAAGACACACAAGAAAATCAAAAGAAAGTTTCTCAGACACCAAGCAGAAAAGGTGTCTCCTGAACAGGAAGCAGGTGGTGATGGTTTGAATAAGAGTGGCCCCGTAGGCTCATATATTTGAATGCTTGGTCACCAAGGTGCACAACTCTTTGATAGAATTAGAGGGATTACAAGACCTTGTTGGAAGAAGTGTGCCACAGTGGGTGGGCTTTGAGGTTTCCAAAAGCCCAAGCCAGGCCCAGATGTGTTCTCTCTCTCTCTCTCTCTCTCTCTCTCTCTCTCTCTCTCTCTCTCTCTCTCTCTTTCTCCCCCCCCCACACCCATCCCTCTCCCTCTCTCCCTCTCTCTCCCTCACTATGGATCAGGACATAGTTCTCAGCAATTGCACCAACACCTGCCACCACAATGCCATGCGCCCCACCATGATGGCAGTGAACTAAACCTCAAACTGTAGGCCACCCCCAGTTAAACGCTTTCTTTCATAAGAGTTGGTCATGGTGTCTCTTCACAGCGAAAGAACAGTGGAAAAGACGGGGTCAGCTGCTCAAATGTCAGTGGTCTGGAGCTCAGGACCGGAGACCGGCAACTGGATGTGGTAACATGAAGATGTACTTGGCGTGGGCGACTGGAGTGGAGCAGTGAAGGTGGAGCTTAAGTGGAAGACGTTTGGGGACAAACAGGACAAGAGTAAGCTAGAAGACTGTTCTGGAAAGAACAGGAACCCATTACAACGAAAGTATGCATTAGGACCAAGACAGGTGTGTGTCTTCAGGGAGGAAATGGTATATTTGATGCTTCAAAAATATTTTGAGGCTGTTTATCGAGAAGAATGAGCCAAAAAAAGAAAGAACTAAGTAGGGTGGTCGGAGGAGAAGACTTGGGACCCCAAGTCATCCGCCTCCTCGGACAAGATGAGGCTAAAGGCACGGGTAGATTGGTAGGCTTGGGAGCAGCTGCAAGAACAAGTCTCCTCTCCTGTGATGAGGGTTCTCCATTAGGAAGGAGAGCACCCTGCTAAAGATAGCCTTCCATTGCCTAGTTCTGAAGACAGCACTGTGAAGTCTTGTCCTCAGTCTTAATCTTAATCTTTCCTTCAGTTAACCTTAGCAAGGTGTGCTGGTTATTAACTGTCAGTTTGACACAACCGACAATCCCCTGGGAAGAGTCATCATTGAGAAATGACCTAGATCCATTTTGACTATGGTATGTCTGGGAGGAACTATCTTGATTGTTCATTGAGGCAGGAAAACCCAACCCACTGTGAGCAACACCATTCCCTAGGCTGGGGTCTCTGAACTCTGTAAAAGCAGAGGCGGTAAGCTGTCCAGGCAAGCAAGAACATTTATTCTTTCTCTGCTCGTGAATGCGGATATGACGTGACTAGCTGCTTGATTCCTGCCTTGACTTCTCCTAAATGACGGACTGTAACTAGGTATTGTGGAGTCAAGGAAATCCTTTCTTCAGTGGCTTTTGGTCAGGACAATATCAGAGCAGAAATGACGCAAGGACACAAGATGTTCTTGAAATGCCAACAGCTCTGGAGTGGAGCTGTTCATGCTTTGGTGCGCAGTTTTCACCCACAGTACTGCACTCAAAGTGAGAGCACACTACCTTTACAGAGTGGGCACTGCCCAGCGAGGGGGCTGGATGATGACAGCTTCTGGGGTCGCTTTGTAAAATCAGAGAAACAGGTAGTGGGGGCGGCGATGAAAGAAATAAGTTTTCAAAAGCCAGCCTTGTCCTCCTTGGCATTTGTAAATTCCTGACATAGTCGGAGCAAAGAGACACCAGTGCCGGGGGCCACTGAGGACGGATTCAAACACTGGCTTCCAGGGCATCTGAAGCCTGCTCCTGAGCGGTCCCCACCCTGGTCATGGCTCACCAAAGGCTCCTGCAGGTCGCCAGAGGTCTCTCCACCACCTTCATCTATCAGAAAACATCTGTTGTCGTCACTAGCAGCGTAGCCTTCACCAGGAGGCTGTTTGCTGGGAGAGGTCTCTGATTCTACCCACCAGGATCGAGCTGCAGCTCTACATCCTGTTCAGAGACCATTCCCTGGGTTGCCTAGTGGTAGTCATGGCAACTGCCATTGATGTACATCTCACCTCTTACCTGGACCCATTTCCCCGGAGCCTTGTCCTCAAGGTGACCATTCTCAGGCCTCTTTGTGACCGTCTTATACATGAGCTGCGTGTCACAACTGCTATCAACCACTAGTGGAGTCCGGGTACCACTCTGTCTTATACATGAGCTGCGTGTCACAACTGCTACCGACCACTGGTGCAGTCCGGGTACCACTCTCTTATCACAGAAGTTCTCACCACCACATCAAAGAGAACCAACTCATCAAGTTACTCCTTCAGTATTGAATGTCCACTCATGCATGACTAATGAACGAGAGAGGAAGCCAACAGTCAGGAAAAGGAGAATAACTGGTGATTCCCATTTCCTACCCAACTTACATTACGTGAAATACAACTCGGTAGCACAGGTACAAGTATTTCATAGATATCTCTCATTTATTCTCATATTCTCTTTTATGCTATCCCTAGTTTTCAGATGACAAAGTTGAGCTTCAGTGTTAACATGTAGCTCAGAGGAGCTAAGCAATTTGTCCTATCTAGATATAGTGGACAAATGTGAGAATGTATCTGGTGTTTCCACCTGCCCAACTATCAGGGCAAAATGATCACATTGCCTGGGCCAGAGGTGACAGGGATGGTGTTTGCACTGACCTCCAACCTTAACCTTTCCGTCACTCTCAGTCCTTGTAAATGAAAGTCTTACATCCTTTCTTCAGTCTACAGTGAAGAACGTAACATGTCTGTGAACAAGACATTCTTTTCTGGAAGGCACGACAGAAACGCATGAAGCCGCCTTCTTACTAGAACGGGGTTTATGGACACAGACAAACTCACACGTACACTTAGTTCTCTCTGTGTATAACAGGGATGCTATGTATGTGACTGAATGCCCACAGGTCTCAGAAGAAGGTGTTGGATCTCCTGGAGCTGGAGTTACAGGCTGTTGGGAGCCACCCTAGGTGGATGCTAGGAATTGAACTCAAGTCCTGTGGGAGAACAGGAAACATTCTTAATTGCTGAGCCACCTCTCTAGCCTCCATGCAATCCACTTAATCAAACTCCAGGTAGAATATTTTCCAGCAGAAAATAAATGAACTTGAGCTTTATGTAGGCGAAGAACTGGGCCTGGGAACGAAACCTGCTGTTGGAAAGTACCTTACAGTTCTGAGGGATTCCACATCTTTGTCATGGGTGAGGCCTGTCAATCAGAGCAGGGTACCCTGATTCAGGGTCTGTGCATCCTCCTCCTGCCCCCACCCTTCCCTCTGTAATATATATATATTCTTTCTGCTTCATCTTTGCTCTCCCAACTGCCCCATTTTTTTTCTAACTCACAAACACTGCTTTGATTATTCCCATTCGCTCACTGCTGTGGAATATTCTTTGAACGAGGTAAAGATGTGCTACATGTGTTGCAGGCTATTACTTTAACTGTGTAAAGGTGTGTTACTTTTGCTTACGCTGCATTTGTTTCATTATGTAAAGATGTGGTGCATTTGTTTCACCTGGCCTCCCTAAGGCACCTGATTGGTCTAATAAAGAGCTAAACAGCCAATAGCTAGGCAGAGAAAGGATAGGCGGGGCTGGCAGGCAGAAAGAATAAATAAGAAGAGAGATCTAGGCTCTGGAGAAGGAAGGAAAGAAAAAAGGAAGAACAAGAAAAGAGGGAGGAGAGAATGAGGGACATGCCCAGGGCAAGAAGTCAGCTAGCCTCCAGCCAGAGAAGCAGTAAAAGTAAGATACACAGATGTAAGAAAGCTAATAAGCCTCAAGGCAAAAGGTAGATAAAGAGAAACAGGTTCATATCAGTGAAAAGAGCTAGTCAGAAACTTAGGCCGAGAATTCGAGACTAATAATAAGTCTCTGTGCCATGACTGGGAGCTGGTTGACAGCCAGAAAGGAAAAGCCTGGTACAGTTCACCACATTCTCACAACACAGCTCTCTGCGTCCATTCGAGAAAGGAGCACACAGCTTAAGTGCAGGGCTCCAAAGCTACACTATCTCAGAATTCCTTCATCCACCCGGTGTGTAGCCCTGAGCGGTTTATGGAAGCCGCAGGTGTCAGAGCCCTCACTGGGAAAGTGGATCAGTGGATCACGCGAGCTTTAAGCATCGAGAAACGTGTCCTTTGTTTAATGGCTCCTAACTCGCAGTCAGTGCTTCAGAAGGGAGACTTTTTCCCTTGTCGAACCACTGTATTTTGTCATCTCATGTTCTGCTGTTGAGAGGCGTCTTGGTTAGAAGTTAATTCCAAGAGACAACCACCCACCCTCACAAGTTAGCCGACAGGAAACCGTAGTAATCACTAGAGATTGAAGCTAAAGAATAGATCAATCTTAGCGCTCACTTTAACAGTGAGTTAAAATCATGGCGTGTTAATAGATGTATGGGGGAAGAGAGAAATGAATGAGGGATGACTCAAAGAATAATAATAATTAATTTTGACTGGTGTATAGCACAATTTGGATGTTAGCTGTAAACCTGAGAAGGGTTTTTAAAAGGCTGACCATGTGCCCTGGGGCTTGCTTACATTTTCCGTAATTCTGGGTGCGAGGCTCCTGTGTTCCCGAACTTTATCTTCACCAGGACAACTTTTTCCTTTCCGCTAATACAGTCAGTGTTTTCCCTTCTGACATAATCGGCAATAAAACATCTGGCTGGCCTTCGTCATAATTTAATAAATCCTGCCCCTTTCTCTCCTTCTGTTTGACTTTATGCTTATTAGTTCTCCGATCCTTTATTTCTGTGGATCTTTGCACACCCACTTGGGGAATTAAACAAAAAAAGGCAGGTGAGATATCTAACCTTTGACTAGAAGCTTCCAATGCCCTCCTTGACGTCAATATCATCCTTTCGGTTGCCAAGAGCCTGCCCTTCCTACAAAGCTGCAGCTCCTCACCGATTTCTGCCTCCAGGAGTTGTCTTCCTTCCCAGTCTGCTCTCCTGCTTGCTGTGCTCAGGGAACGCACCTCTCTGATGCAGTAAGTCACTGTTATGGGTCAGATCTGAAATGTCCCCCAAAGACTCCTACATCGAAAGCTCCGTCTCCAGTGCAGCCATGGTCAGAGGTGGGGCCCTGGGGTGTGGCTGGATCATGAAGGCTCTGACCTCATTGATGGATAGATTCATTTATTGATCAAGGAATAATTTGATGAGCTATTGGGAGATGATAGAAATTGTTGGAGCTGGGAGACTGGGTCCTTGGGGACGTGCTACTGGAGACTGTAGTTCAGCCCTCTCGTTCTTGAAAAGTTTCTGCACCCAGATAAACCTCTCCACCATCACAATAATCCAAATCAGACCAAATCAAGCCAAATTAGAAAAAGCCCAGGTTTAACGGATACAAATGTTCCTGGGTGGCTTTCCAGTCCCCTCACAGATGAGACCAGGAAGGAAGATCAGAAAACCACGTTTGTTCTCTGAGGTACAATCTAAATACCCTGTGGGAGTGGTCTTGAGCATCTCTGGGTGGGGTCACCATTTGGCAGACTTTCTTGGAGGTGGAGTCTGGACTGAGGCAACTCCCAGGGGAAGGGGCTTGGGATGGAACTCCCACCCAAACATTCCAGACTCTTTGGACATATGGATGCCAGGGGCTGGGGTGATGATTCCACCCAAACTGTCCTGTTTTCCCTCTTACTCCATCCTTCCTCACTCCTATGTCTACCATGAGGTCAGCCACTCTGTTCTCCCAGTGAGTAAACACAGTGATACTTTGTCTCACTTTGAGCCCAAAGGCAATGGATCCAATCAACCATGGACTAAACACCTTGAGACAAACTACATCTTCACTCCTCTTAAGGAGATTTTTTTCTTTCCAGACATTTTGTTGCACTGTCAGAAGCTGACTAACACAGCTGTTGGAAGGTGTCAGAACTAATAATACATTAATGTGTTAACCCCTGGGGACATCCAGGTTGACAGGGGGAAAAAGTGTTTTTATCTGCAAGGGGAGGAAATCATGAGACTCTCCCTGCATTATCACTGTTTGTGGAGAGGTTTAGAAAATAAATGGGCATTGCCTCAAAGAAAATGTCCTAACCAGCAGGTTCTCACGTGTAGCAGAGATGTTGCTTTTCTGTCACCTGCTACACGTGAGTACCTGCTGGTTCTCCTGAGGTACACACGAGGACCACGGGAGCAGCCGTGGAGTTTACATCCTGTACCTCCCCCCACCCCCCACCCCTCAAGCAAAGCAAGAACTGTAAGAGCTCCCACTGTCTGGATCTCTTCAAATCCCTAGGGCTCAGCAAAGGCCCCAAGGCACAAGCAAAGCTCCACTAAGTGTCCTTTGACAGCAATGGATGAAGAGTCAGTCATACGATAACTTATACACAAGAAGAGTAGGCTCATGACTCAAGACACTTGGTGGAAGGACCTATCCCTGCGTTGCTAGAAACTGTCCCCAGATAGGACTGGAGACACACCTCGGTGGTAGATCTTCTACCGTGCATAGAGCCATGGGCAGGATCCCCAGCACTATAAAATAATAAACACATGACTGGTAATTCATGCGGCCCTTCAGTTAAAAAAATTATAAATAGAAAAAGCATCTTTATTTAAAGGAACAGTTAAAGGAAAAGAAACTGCCTGAATATAAAATGAATCCTCCTCCCCCAAGAAGGAAAGCCCAGCCAGTGAGATGCCCTAAGTGAAGAGGGGTCTCCCTGCGGAGCTGGGGTGTGGAGACCCAGCTTGAGGCCTCAATGATTGCTGTAAATAATTAAGGTTTGTTAAGAAGATAACAAGCTGTCTCTGGAGAGCGAAGCGGAAAGTGATACATCCCAGGAAGGTAATGAAATGCTTGATGGAGCTGGCTGCCTGAGGCTCGCGGCGCATTATGGGAGCCCTGGGGAAACCAGCAGGAACGTGGCCACTTAGAAAAAAATCCATTTGCTCAGACAAACCACATATTCCTGCTTAGGGAGGAGATGATGAAGGCCAGAAGGGACCCATCCAGTCCAGACAGACACGTTCTGGTGAAGAGAAGGAGGGGTTCTCTGATGAAAAGGAGGCAGTTCCCACAGGCCGGAAGTTTTGTCCTACCCTCTCCATAGGGCAGCCCAAGTGCTCAGCTGGGGATGGAGGACAGAGGAGCCACAGGGAGATTGTTTAGAATGCTAGCCACACTTGTTGAGCTGTTGGATCAACACAGATCCTCAGGAACCTATAAATTCAGGTCAGGTCAAAAAATTTCTTCTAAAATCCTAGCCAGGCCCTGCCAAACTTCCAGAGCTTGGTCATAGTACACGGACTCTATCGTCCCCTGTACCACAGCCAGCCCTTATTGTTACACTTCCTGAGTGCAGTCCCCATGCGGATGTGAGTTTCTGCGTGCAAGCACCTTCTTTTACCAACTGGTGTTCTCCTCTGAGCAGACTGTGCCTCAGACTGTTCTAGTACCCGCCACTCACTGGCTCGATGCCCAAGAGGTCTGCGCAGAGCTGGGTACTAATTAGGACCTTGTTGATTGAGTGGCTTGTGGCATAATCCCTAAGAAGAATCAAGTAGATGCCACTGACAACCGGTACCCTAATGGAGCCTAATAGAGTGTTCTGAGTGTGAAAGGGAGAGATGGGAGAGGGGAGAGAGGGGGATCAGAAGAAGGATTTTAATGGGACAACTTATTGAGGAGGTGAAACTGGATATAGTCCTCGAGGGATGCCATTCACTGTGTTGGATTCATGTGCATGAGGAAAAGAAGAGGGGAGGGGGTGAATTGTAGCCACAACACCTCCCCAATCCCATGTGACTACAGACAGGGTGAATGCGAAGAGAAAACAAAGCAAGAAAACAACAGCAATAGCAGTTGTCTTTGGACTTTAGATGTCAAAGGGCAGGTTGGGGCTTTGCCTTTGTGTGCGTGCAGTGGACAGCCAGAGCACCTTGCAGCTGCAAAGCCAAGTGGGAAGTGAGGAGGAGATGGCAGTGCAGGCAACCTACGGGTGCCCAAGAGCTTGCCTGACAGGGAAACGGAAGCCAGACAGACTCTGCGGAAGGTTTCTGTAGTCCCCTCCAGACTGAACACGGAGAGGCTTGGGCAGCCTGTGGGTTACTGAGTGAGCTGCTAGAAAGGACAAGACTGGAGATAGAGGACAGACGGGGGAGCAAGTCATCTCGGGAAGGCACAGGATCGTGGGAATGGATCAGGACACACGCGAAGACCCTCCCCCTCGCAGGGCACATATTAGCAAACTGGTGGGCAGGTGAGGGGCAAGTGAGGAGCACCAAGCCACACTTTATGCTGCTTTCCCAGTGGGCCGAGGGACTGCCCTATCCGGAAGTGTCTGTCTAGAATCATGTCTGTGCCTGCCCATGTCAGATGTCTGTGGCATGCCTGACTCACCGTGGCAGAAGACAAGGAAGTGTCCCAAAGGTCACTGGGTGGCAAAGACAGGAAGCATCTTAGGAGGGAGGCAGGTTCCAAGAGGGCTGCCCTAGGGACAGAGGGGCATAGAAAAAGTGGCGCTGAAGGCAGGAAGAACACCGTGGAGCACAGCTGAGCACTGCCAACATAAGACAGCTGGGGGGCCGCCACTTTTGCCTCCAAGTCTGCTGTGTCTCTAGAAACCATGTATCTGAAAACTCGAATTCCTACACTGAGCGGAGGGGCAAAACTCTGGCTAAAATGCAGGTGCTGGGGAGGAACAGACACCAGACCACTGCTCGGCAGCAAGATGAGCAGTCTCTCTAGCTAGTCTCTCCCAGGCATCAGACTCTGGTCAGACTCAAGACAGACCATTCTGGAGAGGGTGGAGTAAACTTAGAAAAGTAAAACGTGGGGCTGGAGAGATGACTCGGCAGTCAAGAGCACTGACTGCTCTTCCAAAGGACCTGGGTTCAATTCCCAGCACCCACATGGCAGCTCACAACGGCCTGTACCTCCAAGATCTGACACCCTCACACAGACTGACATGCAGGCAAAACACCAATGCATATAAAAAGGAAATATTAAAAGAAAAGAAAAGCGAAGCTTGGGGAAGCAGAGGAGACAGTGAAGGCCAGCAGGCTTGTTACCTGGAAAGGGGCAAGAGGGCCGGTGCGCGTTCATTAACACTACCCAGCAGGGCCAGGCGCCCTGCCAGAGGGGGGAAGATGATGGTGGCAGAGACAGGCACAGGTCTGCCCTCTCTGACTTCAGTCCTCAGGGTGAGTCAGAGGACAATAAAAAGAAAAAACCTCAAAACAAATGTGAAACCTCCATGCTGACCAATGGCCCCAGCACG